>NW_005054676.1:22592-24513 GCF_000277835.1 Geospiza fortis | reverse complement strand
CTGAACGCTTTTCCCCTAAATTCCTCTTTCCCCAGAACTTTTCTTTTTCCTTGAACTCTTCTTCCCCTGAACCCCTCTTTTCCTCTGAACCCCTCTTTCCCCCTGAACCCCTCTTTTCCCACCTCCCGGCTCCCAGGATGTTTTTTCCATCCTCCTCCCCTCTCCAGGGCTGGCTGACTGATGGCAGCAGTTGATGTCCCTGCCCTGGGATGGGTGAGCAGCTGCCTCTGGCAGGGGCTGAGGGAATGAACTCCTCAACTCCTCCTGTCTCCCCTGCCCCTCTCTGCCGGCCCTGGGGCGGTGCTGGGAGCCGCTGGAATCTCCCAGCTGGTTTGATTTATTTGGATTCATGTTCCCCCCTGACCCCTCAGCTCAGCCTGGCCTTTCATCGCAGCTCTGAGGCTCCTGAACTTCCGTGGGATGAGCTCAGGGTGTTCCGGCCTTTTGGCCAAAATCCAGGGAATTCGCTCAGCTCCTGTCTCTGTTTTGAGCAGAGGCACGGGGAGAGGCATCCCAAGAAATTCTGCACAGCCCAAAAACCCCCCTGGGGGTTTAATGGAGTCACTTCAAGCCTGGGTTGGCAGGGATTTAGGGAAAGTTTCCCCCCATCCTCTCCCCAGCGGTGCCAACCATCCCGAATTTGACCCACAGAGCCGGAAAGGCTCCTTCCTCTTCCTCTTCCTCTCCCACCTCTCCAGGATTTTGCTCCTTTCCAGTGGCTCTTCCAGGTTTATGCAAAGAAGAACTCTTCCCATGGTGGCTGCCAAGGTGGTTGACCTGGAACATGGGAAAACTATCCCAAAAATGACAGAAAATGCTGCTTGGGATGTAGAACCAAGGGGATTTTATTTTATTATTTTATTTTATTTTATTTTATTTTATTTTATTTTATTTCTTATTTTACTTTATTCTATTTTATTCTACATTATTCTATTTTATTCTACATTATTCTATTTCTCTTTTTATTTCATTTTATTTTATTTTTTATATTATTTTCTTTTTTATTTTATTTTAATTTTTCATTTCATTTCATTTTTTTATTATTTCATTTTATTTTAATTTTTTCTATTTTATTCTATTCTATTTCTTATTTTATTTTATTTTTTATTATTTTATTTTGTTTTATTTTTTAATTTTTATTTTTATTTTATTTCATTTCATTTTTAAATTATTTTTATTTTATTTTTTATATTTTTATTTTATTTTTATTTATTCTTTTTATTTTTTTATTTTTTTATTTCTTTTACTTTATTTTATTTTTTATTATTTTATTTTATTTTATTTCCTTTTTATTATTTCATTTTCTTTTTTTTAATTTTATATTATGTTTTATTTTATTTTATTTTACCTCAGCACCGGTTTCCACCTCTCCCTCCCAAAGGCAGGGAGCAGTTCCCTGTCGGAGGCGCTGATTTATCACCTCGTTTAACGAGGTTCTTGTCAGAACCTGGTTCAGCCGTGTAAACGCAAATGTCAGGTGGGGATAAATCAGCGGGGGAAGGGATGCAGGAGGAAATATTTCCCTTCTCCGGCAGAGATCGAGCAGTGCTGCAGGGGAAGAGGGATCCGTGGCGTTTGGGGAATCCTCCTGGGTGTGCCCTGGGAGATAAGGAGATATCAGCTGTTGGGAAGGGTGAAAGTTTGACAAGAAAGTCTCACAGATCTGTGTGCTTGGCAGAAAGATTTTTGAATGAAGTGTCTGATGAAGGAATAGGGATGGAAGCGAGTTTTGATGTAGAAGTGTAGCTGTGATATTTTATGAAAAATCCTTTCGTTGGGATTTTTTCTCCTGAGAAGCTGAGAGGTCTCACAGGAAAAGAAAAACAAGAATTCTCTGCTGCTGTGGAATGCAACAGGTGCATCTTTGATTGGCCCATGTTGGTTGTTTCTAATTAATGGCCAATCACAGCCCAGCTGGCTC
>NW_005054676.1:17075-22279 GCF_000277835.1 Geospiza fortis | reverse complement strand
ACCAAAAGAAAAGTATAGAATGCAATGGAACCAAAAGTATAAAATGCATTGTAACCAAAAGTATATAATGCATTTGTAACCAAAAGAAAAGTATAGAATGCAATGTAACCAAAAGAAAAGTCTATAATGCATTTGTAACCAAACCCAAAGGGTCTCCAGGCCTGCCTGCAGCTGGAGCTGCCAGCTGTGGGCACAACTCTGTCACCCACCACCCTGGACTGCTGTGACATCTTGGATGGAACAAACTGCATTTTGGATACAATAAATTGCATTTTGGATACAATAAACTGCATTTTGGAGAGCCCCTGGAGTCCTCATCCCTCATTTCAGCTCCTCCAATCAGCTCAGCGCCCTCCCCAGCGCTAATTGCCCACTAAGGGAGGGCAGGGAGAGCCCCATCCCCCGGGATGTGCCAGCTCACCCTGCTGTGAACTCCCTGCACTCCGCAGGGTCACGATCCCTGGAATTCTCCTTCCTTCCTCGCTCTGGGAGGTTTGCGGGCAGATCTGAGCTCTGAAATCACGGAATCACACCGTGGGAGCAGGGCTTGAGCTGGAAAGGGAGCTCAAACTCTTCCCATTCCAGCCCCTTCCCAGATCCTGGAATCACAGAGTGGCAGAAGGGTTTGGGTTGGAAGGAGAATTCAAACTTCTCATTCCAGCCCCTTCGCAAAATCATGGAATTGCAGAGTGAGAGAAAGGTTTGGGTTGGAAAGGGAATTCAAACTGTTCCCATTCCAGCCCCTTGGAAAAATCATGGAATTGCAGAGTGAGAGAAAGGTTTGGGTTGGAAAGGGAATTCAAACTGTTCCCATTCCAGCCCCTTGGAAAAATCATGGAATTGCAGAGTGAGAGAAAGGTTTGGGTTGGAAAGGGAATTCAAACTGTTCCCATTCCAGCCCCTTGGAAAAATCATGGAATTGCAGAGTGAGAGAAAGGTTTGGGTTGGAAAGGGAATTCAAACTGTTCCCATTCCAGCCCCTCCCGAGGAACAGGGAGGTGCCCCCAGGACTGGGGCTGCAGGAGGGTTTGCTGTGTCCCCATGCCCGCCCTCCCGAGCTGGCCCTCCCAACCCCATGGATTCCTCCCTGCCTGCCCCTGCCAAAGCTCAGCCTGTGCTGGCTGTGCCATTCTGTGCCCCCTGCCTGTCCCTCTCTGCTCTTCCACCCTCAAACATGGGGATTTTTTTATCCAAACCCCATGGTTTGGTTTTTTTTTCCTAAACCCCATTGGTAGCTGAGAGCAGGACAGTGCTGGACACAAGATCAGCCCCTCTGGAGACTCCAGTGCGATTTTGGAGACAGGAATTTCACTCTTGGTGTCCAGAAATATTCCATATTCCCCACCTCACCCTGCTGAAATGATAATTCTGTTCATTTTTTTGATCCCGCTCCGTGAATCCCTGTGGGATGAGCTGTCAGTGCTGTACCCAAGCCCTCGGTGTGGAAGTTTCTGTGGGAATTAGAGCATCCCACCTTCCCAGAACCACTTCTGGGAAATGCAGAGCCCTGAAGTCCAGGTGGGCAATCCCAAACCTCCACCTCTCCCTGTGCTGATGGACACAAAACCCACCCCATTCCCTGAACCCCTCTGTTCCCCTAAACCCCTCTGTTCCCCTAAGCCCCTCTGTTCCCCTAAACCCCTCTTTTTCCCTGATCTCTTTCCCCTAAACTCTCTTCTCCCCTGAACTCTTCCCTTGAACTCCTCTTTTCACCTGAACCTCTCTTTTCTCCTAAACTTCTCTTTTTCCCTGAACTCTTTTGCCCTGAACCCCTCTTTTTTCCTTAAATTTTTCTTTTCCCCTGAACACCTTGTTTTTCCCTAAATTCCTCTTCTCCCCTAAAATCCTCTTTTCTCCTGAACCCCTCTTTCTCTCTGAACTCCTCTTTTTCCCCTGAACTCCTCTTTTTCTCTGAACTCTTTTTCCCCTAAACTCTCTTTTCTGCTAAACTCCTCTTTCCCCCCAAATTCCTCTTTTCCCCTGAAACCCTCTATTCCCTAAATTCCTCTTTTCCCTAAATTCCTCTTTCCCCCTGAACCCCTCTTTTCCCTAAATTCCTCTTTGCCCCCAAATTCCTCTTTTCCCCTGAACCCCTCTTTTCCCTAAATTTCTCTTTTCCCCCGAAATTCCTCTTTCCCCCTGAACCCCTCTTTTCCCTAAATTCCTCTTCTCCCCAAATTCCTCTTTTCTTCTGAACTCTTTTTCCCCTGAACCCCCTCTTTCCCCCTAAATTCCTCTTTCCCCCTGAACCCCTCTTTTCCCATCTCCCAGCTCCCAGCATGTTTTTTCCATCCTTTTCCCCTCTCCAGGACTGACTGACTGACGACAGTAGCTGATGGGCTGGGGTATCCTGGCACAGAAACGGGGATGGGGAAAGGAGCAGGAGTTAATTAAGGCTGGATCTTTTCTTCCCGGCGCGGGGGAATGAGCGGAGCGCCAGGTCCCGGTGGGAATGTCGCTCCCAGCCCAGGAGAATCCAATCCCATTATTTGCATAACAATCGTGCCCAGGATGCCCTCGGCTGATGTAATGCCAGGGGAGAGGGGGAAGTTCTTCCACGCGGGAGCTGGGGCTGTGTCAGCGCATGAAATTCCCTTTTTGTGGGATGTTTGCTAAATGAGGCAGTGCTGGGAAACAATCGGTGCTGGAGCTCCCTTCCCCCGGCTCCTCCTTTAAATTCGCATTTTTGGGACTTTCTGGCAAAGCAGGGCTGCTCCTTTGAGCCCGTGGTTATTTGCATTTGGTGAGGAAATGCATTTGAGTGGCATTTGTGGGGGTGAGGAGGGGTTTTGGGGGTGGGCAGGTGGGAGCAGAGGGGAAGCAGAGGCCCCAGCCACTCCTGTGATTTCTGGAATTTTCCAGGGAATTTTCAGAATTGGGAACAACCAGGAACGAATTTAGAATTTTACTCTTTAAATTTGGAGTTTTACTCTTCAGATTTGGAATTTTGCTCTTTAAATTTAGAATTTTACTCTTTCAATTGATGATTTTATTATCTCTGTTTAGAATGTTACTCTTTAAATTTAGGATTTTACTCTTTAAATTTGGAATTTTACTCTTTACTCTCCACTGCCCGTCTCCCCTGGAACAGACACTTTGAAACTGAGAATTCCCATTTCCCAAATTGTCCCTGTTCCTCGGGGGAATTCTTTGAAACCAAGAATTCCCATTTCCCAAATTGTCTCTTGTTCCTCAGGGGAATTCTTTGAAACCAAGAATTCCCATTTCCCAAATTGTCCCTGTTCCTCAGCATTTGGGCTGGGATGGTCGTGCCTGGTGATTCCAACAGTGGGAACACAATTCCTTCAATTACCATTCCTTTAATGTCCCATCCAGGGAAATCCAAGTGACCAAAACAAGAATTTGTCTTCTTTGGATGTAAATAACACCAAAAACCTGCTGGTTTAGTGGGTTTATTCCATATATTGGCCTTGCACGAGATGTTCCAAGGATTTTTGGTCATTCCTTGATGTAGGGACTGCACAGGTCATTCCCTGCAGGAATGGGACACTGCTGGCTCACGTTGAATTTTGAGGATTGATCCATTAATTTCGAGTAGAAACACTGGAACAGCTTCTCTCCGTGAGTTTTTATTTCCTTGGAGAGTCTGGGAATGCTGCTCCTGCTCTCCCTGCACTTCCTGCGCTCTTGCTGAAGGGGAGATCCCAAATTTTGGGCACAGCTCAGGAATTTGGCTCCAAGGATGAGCCGCAGCACCAAAGCAGCTCCCAAAGCCTCTGCCCTGCTCCTTTAAGCAGCAACCAGAAACTTTCACAAAATCCTCATCCCAAACGAAAAAAAAAAAATTAAAAAAGAGTGTTTTGGCATGAGAACAATTTCTCCATTACCTCAATGAGTTCCAATGATCTGGAAAGGTTTTCCCTGGAGAATTCCAGCCCGGGGAAGGCTGGAGGTGGCTGGAGGTGTTGATCTGAGCATTACTCAGCAGCACAGGTCGTGCTGAAGTCAGGCCCTGCTGCTGTCACTGCCACCTGCCCGCGCTCGTAAATTCATTAATTAGATCACTGCACTAATTAAGGGCCTTCTTCTCTCCAAGGAGCTGGGCTCAGGGGCTGCCCATCAATCCCTTGGCTGAGATCATTATTTCCTGAAATGCTGTAAAATCTCCCCATAAAATTAAAGCTTTGGGTTTGTTTTTTTTCAACCCATCTTCATCCTTTTCTCAGAGACGAGCAGCAATTAAGGAAAGTTGTGTGGATTTTCCCCTAAATTTGGCATTTTTCACTTTGCCTCTCAACGTGTCTCAGGGTTGGTGTTGGAAAATATTGCCCTTTTTTTGAGTGGATTTTCTCCTAAATTTGGTATTTTTCACCCCAGAGGATTCCTGGCTCTGGGGGAGAAAATATTCCCTTTTTTCTGCATGGATTTCCCCCTAAATTTGGCCTTTTTCACTTTGCCTCTCAACGTGTCCCAGGGTTGGTGCTGGAAAATATTCCCTTTTTTTTTTTGCATGGATTTTCTCCTAAATTTGTCATTTTTCATCTCAGCAGATTCCTGGCTCTGGGGTGTAAAATATATTCCCTTTTTTTTTTTTTTGCATGGATTTTCCCCTAAATTTGGCATTTTTCATGATCCCAATGGATCCCAATAGATCCCAATGGATCCCAAGCCTCTGGGACTGATTCCATTGGCACCTGGGGCAGATTTTGGGTTTGTGGCTGCCGGAAGATCCCAGC
Organism: Geospiza fortis; assembly: GCF_000277835.1. Classification (NCBI taxonomy): domain Eukaryota; kingdom Metazoa; phylum Chordata; class Aves; order Passeriformes; family Thraupidae; genus Geospiza; species Geospiza fortis. The sequence continues at coordinate 17,582 of NW_005054676.1, read as the reverse complement.
CCAACCCTTGTTGAGGCCTCATGGTGGGATCACACCAACATTTCATCCTCCAGGGACAAAGCTGGCATTCACAACCCAGCTGGGGGTACTGGGAAATGCAAAACGTCCATAAAATAAAAAAAACCTGGAGACGGTTTTTGGAAAAACGAGGGGAGATTTCGTGGAGATCCCACAGAGACCGCATCAGGGGTGGCTCAACCCGGTGGGCTCCGGCTTCCAGAGGCAGCTCAAGGCATCCCCATCCCAAAAAAACCACCAGGGCTGAAGGATTTCCCAAAAAGAAAAGGCACCCCCTGTTTCCCTGCCACCCCAATTTCCTCTCCAGCCCCTAATTAGCAACCTCCAGGATGAAGAAAATGCATTTATGGCCTGAAAGGATCCCAGGGTTGAATCGAGCTACAGAAAATCCCAGCCCTGCGTTTATTTCTCTTCCCAGCTCTGGTGTTTGCTCGTTAATTAGTGCTCGTTTTGGGGAGATTTGATGACTTTTCAGTGTTTCCCATGTTA
>NW_005054676.1:6417-17040 GCF_000277835.1 Geospiza fortis | reverse complement strand
GTTTTTATATTTTTCCCTTTGCAAATGGAAAAGGGAAAGCAAAGAGGGTTTTTTTTTTTTCTTTTATTGGGACAGAGCTATTTTTTAATTTTCTTTGGAAAAAGGCTGCCAGGACCCAGAAGTGTCAAATTCTCCCAGGCAGGGGGAATAATGTTGGTTTTTAGCTGCTCAGAGTCTGGGGTTTTGTGGCTGACTCTTGGGAAATTCTTCACATATTTCATCCTCCTGGATTTTTGGGAGATGGGATGACTTTTTAATGTCCTGGGGTTAAAAAAAAAATATTTAAAAAATTCATCTTCTCCTCAATAATTGTGTGGATTTTACTTAGAAAGCAAAAATAAGGATGTAATGATGGGATTTGGGATGGATTGGGTTGGGAATGACCCTAAAATTCATCTTTCCATGAGCACCCACCACTATCCCAGGTGGCTCCAAGCTGCCCTTGGACACTTCCAGGGATGAGGATTGGGGAAAAAAACCTTCACCAAATAACCAGGAAGCTGAAAATTCCTATTTTTCTATGGAATTCATGGCTTTATGTGGGATCTTCATGGTGGGAATTGCTGGAGTGTGAAGGATGGAGCTTCCCCCCATCCCCATTCTGCTCCTGGCCCTGCCCCAGCCACTCCTGTGATTTCTGGAATTTCCAGGGAATTTTCAGCACTGGGAACAACCAGAAATTAATTTAGAATTTTACTCTTTAAATTTAGAATTTTATGCTTTAAATATGGAATTTTACTCTTTAGATTTCGAATTTTACCCTTTAAATTTGGAATTTTACGATTTCAACTTAGAATTTTACTCTTCAAATTGATGACTTTACCATCTCATTTTAGAATTTTACTCCTTAGATTTAGGATTTTACTCTTCAAATTTAAAATTTTGCTCTCTAAATTTGAAATTTTGCTATCTCAATTTAGAATGTTACTCTTTAAATTTAGGATTTTGGTCTTTAAATTTGGAGTTTTAGTCTTTAAATTTAGGATTTTACTCTCTAAATTTAGAATTTTACTCTTTGAACTTCCAATTTTACTCTTTGAATTTTCAATTTTAACGCCCAAACACGGAATTTTAAGGGATTTTAGAGTTTCAGCTGGGTGTTTCTTCCCTGCAAGGAGGAAATTGCTCTTTGCAATCTCGTCCATGAATTAAAGGAGCTTTCTCCCACTGCCCTCTGGAATCTCCCAACATTTCTTTTCTAGGACTGAGGACACAATTCCAGAGTTTTTCCCTGATCCTTCCATACCAACCTCTCTGGGCCCTTTCCTTCTGGGACTAAACTGTCATTTTTTCACCACATTAAATTTTACAAGTTTCAAGCGAATGGAAAATGGATTTTATGATTTGATTTTATTTTTTTTAATATTTTTCCTCGTTTTTTTTTTTTCTTCCCCCTTTTTTTTAAATTTTTTTTTCCCCTTCCCCTGGGTGTTTTATGGCTGCAAAAACAGCATTTGTGGCTTGAACTGTTCGGGTTTGCTGCAGAGGGCTGTGGAACTTTTGATGGAACCCACTGGCCTGAGGAATTATCCAAATATTTGCCTTTCCACTCTTTCTAAGCCTCTGCATCAGGAAAAAAAGAGAAAAAAAAAAAGAGTCTGTGCAACCTTTTGACCAAAAAAAAATAACACAAAAAAAAAAAAAAAACCCAAACTGTAAAATCTGGGCTGAAGGAACTCCTGGGTGGGGCCAGGGGACACAGGGGACACCTGGGGGGTGGGAATGGGGCTCGCTTGGACTTAGGGATTTCCCCTGATGAATTCTGGGGTCGCTCCCAACCCAGCCCATTCCATGATCCCAAAGAAAATCCCATACAAAATCCCCTATTTCTGGCAAATCCCATACAAAATCCCCTATTTCTCCCATTCTTCATTCCCAACCCAGCCCATTCCATGATCCTGAAGAAAATCCCATACAAAATTCCCTATTTCTGCCATTCTTCATTCAACCCAGCCCATTCCATGATCCCAAAGAAAATCCCATACAAAATCCCCTATTTCTGGCAAATCCCATACAAAATTCCCTATTTCTGTGATTCTTCATTCCCAACTCATTCCATGATCCTAAAGAAAAACCCATATAAAATCTCCTATTTCTGTCATTCTTCATTCCCAACCCAGCCCATTCCATGATCACAAAGAAAATCCCACACAAAATTCCCCATTTCTGTTGTGCCTTCTGCTTCCTAAATCAAAATCTTCAGGGTTATTGAGAGGGAGATGAATTTTCTTGATGGGTTTTTTCACCCTGGAACAGGAAAAACTCATCCCCTGTCCCAAAAATCAGGAATCTGCTCAGGATGCAGGGCTGGATCAGAAGCTGCTCCCAGTCAGGGACAGCTTCCAGCTTTTCCTTGGAGCATTATTTCATTTTTTAAATTAAATAATAATAATAGGAGTTATTATTTCATTTTTCTCATTACTCTAAATCTGATTCTTTAATTTCTGTTGTTATTATCTATTCTCGTAATTAATTTCTTGACTAATGATATAGAATATTATATATTCCAGTAATTAATTTCTTGCCTGGGGGAAGGCAAGGGGATGGTGTGAGGGGGGAAAATGGGCATTTGTCCTGATTTCATCCCGGTCAGGACCCAGGGATGGGCAGAAATCGCAATTAGGGAGCTCATTGAGCTCCTTGCACGGGTTTTAGCCTTTGGCCCCGGAGCCAGAGGCTGCACCCCCAGCTCCTGCCTTTTCCATGCTCGGCTGGCTGTGGGTTAATTGGGGCTTTCCACTGGAGGCCTGGAAACCCCAAGGAATGTGCCTTGTGCCCTGGAGGGATCCCTGCCTGCCTCGGCCCCAGCAGTGCTTCAAATGACCCCAAAACAGCCCCAAAACAGCCTCAAAACAGCCTCAAACCCCCCAAAACGGCCCCAAAACAGCCTCAAAACAGCCCCAAACCAACCCCAAAAAAGCCTCAAAATAATCCCAAACCAACCCCAAGTCAGCCCCAAAACAGTCCCAAAACAGCCCCAAATTAACCCCAAACCAACCCCAAAACAGCTCCAAAATAATAATAATAATAATAATAATAATAATAATAATAATAATAATAATAATAATAATAATAATAATAATAATAACAATAATAATAATAACAATAATGATGATGAGGGAAATGGGAATTCTGCTCCTTCCCCTTATTTCCCCTAAAAACCCAGGGAAATGGCAACTCTGCTCCTTCCCTGGAAATGGGAATTCAGCTCCTTCCCCATATCAACCCTAAAAACCCAGGGAAATGGGAATTCTGCTCCTTCCCCTTATTTCCCCTAAAAACCCAGGGAAATGGCAACTCTGCTCCTTCCCTGGAAATGGGAATTCAGCTCCTTCCCCATATCAACCCTAAAAACCCAGGGAAATGGGAATTCTGCTCCTTCCCCTTATTTCCCCTAAAAACCCAGGGAAATGGCAACTCTGCTCCTTCCCTGGAAATGGGAATTCAGCTCCTTCCCCATATCAACCCTAAAAACCCAGGGAAATGGGAATTCTGCTCCTTCCCCTTATTTCCCCTAAAAACCCAGGGAAATGGCAACTCTGCTCCTTCCCTGGAAATGGGAATTCAGCTCCTTCCCCATATCAACCCTAAAAACCCAGGGAAATGGGAATTCTGCTCCTTCCCCTTATTTCCCCTAAAAACCCAGGGAAATGGCAACTCTGCTCCTTCCCTGGAAATGGGAATTCAGCTCCTTCCCCATATCAACCCTAAAAACCCAGGGAAATGGGAATTCTGCTCCTTCCCCTTATTTCCCCTAAAAACCCAGGGAAATGGCAACTCTGCTCCTTCCCTGGAAATGGGAATTCAGCTCCTTCCCCATATCAACCCTAAAAACCCAGGGAAATGGGAATTCTGCTCCTTCCCCTTATTTCCCCTAAAAACCCAGGGAAATGGCAACTCTGCTCCTTCCCTGGAAATGGGAATTCAGCTCCTTCCCCATATCAACCCTAAAAACCCAGGGAAATGGGAATTCTGTTCCTTCCCCATATCAGCTCTAAAACCCCAAGGAAATGGGAATTCAGCTCCTTCCCCTTATTTACCCTAAAAACCCAAGGAAATGGCAATTCTGTTCCTTCCCTTTATCAGCCCTAAAAACCCATGGAAACGGGAATTCTGTTCCTTCCCTGGAAATGGGAATTCAGCTCCTTTTCCATATCAGCCTCTAATTAATTACAAATAAAGCCATAATTCGTTAATTTGATGAGGTTATTCTTGAGGATGGAGCATCAGGGAATCATGGAACCATCAAGGTTGCAAAAGACTTTTGACATCATCGAGGCACCCTTGTTTCAAAGCAGACAAGAAATTTATTCGTGTTTCCTTTTTGGAGTGTGATTCTGTGGATTCCTTCCTGGAACTGCAGAGATCCTGGAGCTGTTAAGAGTGTTTGACAGAAACAGGGGTTTGCAGGCCACCCCAAAATATGAAATCCAGAACCTGCCAGTGCTCATGGCAGTGACAGCGGTGTTGAATTTGCAGGAAGAGATGAGAATCCTCACTCCACGTTTCAGAAGGCTGATTTATTATTTTATGGTATATATTATATTAAAAGAAAATGGTATATTAAAATATAAAAATGATATTACTATACTAAAAGAATAGAAGAAAGGATTTCATCAGAAGGAAAGGAAAGGAAAGGAAAGGAAAGGAAAGGAAAGGAAAGGAAAGGAAGGGAAAGGAAAGGAAAGGAAGGGAAGGGAAAGGAAAGGAAGGGAAAGGAAAGGAAAGGAAAGGAGGAAAGGGGCGGAAAGGAAAGGAAAGGGGCGGAAAGGAAAGGAAAGGAAAGGAAAGGAAAGGAAAGGAAAGGAAAGGAAAGGAAAGGAAGGCAAAATCTTGTGACTGACCAAGAGATCGAACCAGCTGGACTGTGATTGGCCATTAATTAGAAACAACCACATGAGCCCAATCACAGATCCACCTGTTGCATTCCACAGCAGCAGATAACCATTGTTTACATTTTGTTCCTGAGGCCTCTCAGCTTCTCAGGAGGAAAAATCCTAAGGAAGGATTTTTCATAAAATGTGTCTGTGGCAAGCCTGGAGTCCCCATCCCACCAGTTCCCCCAGGACCACAGGGAGAGCACACTCAGGGAGCAACCATGAAAATCCAGGGAAAACCCAAACCCACCCCTCAGGTAAATCCTCCTCCCCAGAACAAGCCAGGATTCATTCCTGGCTGTAATTCCTGCTGTAATTCCAGCCTGCAATTCCTGCACAGCCTGATGAAGTGATTTTTCCTGACATCATGATGGAGTCGCTGTCAGAGGAAGGGCTGGAGCAGGGGCAGCTTTCCTGGGGATGCTCCAGCCCTTCCCTGAGCCAAGCTCCTGCACACGGTACCTGCAGCAGCTCCCCCTTGGAAAAACACATCATTTTCCAAAGGTAAGGCAGGCTTGGGTTACTAGGAACACAAATCATTAGGGCTAAAGCTGCATTCCCATTTTATTGTATTTGTTTTATTTATAATTTTATGACTTATTCCACATTTTCCATATTTTCCACGTGTTTCGTGTCACGCTTGTCCTGTTCAGGCTTTCACATGGAAACCCGGGCTCCTCTCCGCGTGTTGAGCCTTTCTCAACAGCTTTGTTGGTTTTCTTGTTTGCTTGGCTTGTCCCATCCCTGGAGCCTGTGCCTGGAAAACACAGAGTGGGAATGGGGTGGGGTGAGACGGGAATAAAAGCAACAAGGAATGGGATAAACTGTTGAAAACAAACCCCATCCAACTGGAGCTGGGACAAAGAACAGCCTGAGCCTCGCCTGGTTTGGGCTGTGGGTTTGCTCAGGGCTTTGAGTGGTCAAAAACGGGGATTTCTGCAGGTGTGGCACGTGCACACCTGGATTTCCCCCCAAATCCCAACCAGGAATGAGAGGGAAGCTCCTCCTGGTGCTGCAAGGTTCCTTCCCTGATGGAAGGAGCTCTCATGGATCTGCAGGCAGAGCTCACTCCCTGTTCCCCTCTCATGGATCTGCGGGCAGAGCTCACTCCCTGTTCCCCTCTCCTGACTGCACAGACATTTCCTTTCTACCTCAAATCCTGAGCAAATCATCGATTCCACTTTTAGCTGCTCTTCCAAGGCTCTGTGCGAACAGGAACACTGGGTGCAAAAATCCTGGGAAATGTGCTGGAGGGATAAAATCAGAGATGCTCCTGACAGGAGCTGCTGGCACAGGGCTGGGATTTCTGCAGGTGTGGCACGTGCACACCTGGATTTCCCCCCAAATCCCAACCAGGAATGAGAGGAAAACTCTTCCTGGTGCTGCCAGGTTCCTTCCCTGCTGCAAGGAGCTCTCAGGGATCTCATGGATCTGCAGGCAGAGCTCACTCCCTCTTCCCCTCTTCTGGCTGCACAGACATTTCCTTTCTCTCTCAAATCAGTGATGCCACTTCTAGCTGCTCTTCCAAGGCTCTGTGCCAACAGGAACGCTGGGTCAGAGTGTGAAAAGCCCTGGGAAATGTGCTGGAGCAGCAGGGATGCTCCTGACAGGAGCTGCTGGCACAGGGCTGGGATTTCTGCAGGTGTGGCACGTGCACACCTGGATTTCCCCCCAAATCCCAACCAGGAATGAGAGGGAAGCTCCTCCAGGTGCTGCCAGGTTCCTTCCCTGTTGCAAGGAGCTCTCATGGGTCTGCAGGCAGAGCTCACTCCCTGTTCCCCTCTCATGGATCTGCGGGCAGAGCTCACTCCCTGTTCCCCTCTCCTGGCTGCACAGACATTTCCTTTCTCTCTCAAATCAGCGATGCCACTTTTAGCTGCCCCTCCAAGGCTCTGTGCCAACAGGAACATTGGGTCAGAGTGTGAAAAGCCCTGGGAAATGTGCTGGAGCAGCAGGGATGCTCCTGACAGGAGCTGCTGGCAGTTGGCGCCGGGCTCAGAGCGTTTCACACCAGCTCAGCTCTCCCTCGCCAGTCTTGCACCCTCCCTGACCCCCCTGCTCATTCTCATGCAGTGCAAACCCCCCAGAAATGTCCCAAATCAACCAATATCATCTCCCCGATGGCAGAAGGATGCTCAATTCCTGCAAAAAAAAAAAAGCAAAACTCATCAAGTTTACTCGAAAACAACTTTTTCATCTCAAGAGTCTTCACCAGTTCACAGTTTGCAGGCGAGAGGGGACCATGAAATGGGATTAAAATACCTGTCCAGGTAATTAAATCTAATTCGCTAATTAAATCTAATTCACTAATTAAACTAATTAGACTAATAATACATAATTCAATAATTAAATAAATAAATAAATAAAAACTAATAATAAACTAATTAATGCGGCTGGTGAGGTGATTAAATTCCCTAAAAAAAATTTTAAAGTGTACCTGAATCATCTCTCTGCTAGCAAAAGTATCCTCAATTCCCCAGGAGAAAAACAAATTTAAAAATTTAAAAAATAAAAAAACGAAATTCAACAAATTCGCTCTAAATTGCATAAAGGGATTTTTAAGTCTCAGGAGGGTTTGCAGGCAGCAGAGGAGGATGAGAAACTAGGATTAAAGCATCTGGTGAATTGATTAAATTCCCTAAAAAATTTTAAATTTGGTAGCAAAAGGATCCTCAATTCCTGAGAGAAAAAAAATCAACAATTTCCCTCTAAATTGTATAAAGGGATTTTTAATCTAAATTGTATTAAGGGATTTCTCTGGTAGCAAAAGGATCCTCAATTCCTAAAAGGGGAAAAAAAAAATTAAAATTCAACAAATTCACTCGAAATTGTATAAAGGGATTTTTAAATCTCAGGAGGGTTTGCAGGCAGGGGAGGGGGGTGAGAAAGTGGGATTAAAGCATCTGGTGAATTGGTTAAATTCCCTAAAATATTTTAAAGTGTACCTGAATCATCTCTGCTGGCAAGAGGATCCTCAATTCCAGGGAGGGAAAAAAATATCAACAAAATTGTTGATTTTTTTTCAATCACTCTAAATTGTATAAAGAGATTTTTCTAAATTGTATAAAGGGATTTTTAAATCTCAGGAGGGTTTGCAGGCAGGGCAGGAGGATGAGGAGCTGGGATTAAACCATCTGGCCAGGTAATTAAATTAAATCAAATCCCCTCCCAAATTTGCACCCCAAAGTGCCCCCGCCATAATTGGGCTGTGTCACCTCCTCTGCCACCCCTGCTGCCCTGGCTGCCCCCCACACCTGCCCCCCAGAGCCCCCCAGCCCTGCTGCAATTAGGGGGTGACTCTTAATCACGGGGTCCTGCTCCGAGAGCGGGCAAATACTCCTGCAGCTCCCACCCGCCAATTAAAGATAATTTCAAACGGGAGTAATTGCACTGGGGCTCTGCAAACTGCCGCAGAGGTCTCGTCCCCGGCAGCTGATGGGTGTGAGGGGGGTATTTTGACAAGTTTGGAGCAGATTTCCGTGGAATACCGAGGAGCTGCTCTGTTTTCTTTGGAGTCGCTGGTCAGGAAATGGAGATTGTGAAAGGTCAGGCCTGGAAGGGGAGGGCAGGGATGGAGGTGTTGTTCAAGTCCTGATCCGTGGGGATTTATTTCCAGTAGAAATCCTTCAGTGCCTTGATCGGGGCTTTCTGGGTGATCCCTGAGCATTTCTGATCCATTGGAAGGAATGATCCATCGGGAAGAGGTTTTGGTGATTCCTTTTTGTCGCTCCTGCAAGGTGACGCCCCCCAAAATGTCCCTCTGCTCTCTGGAATCATCTGGAAATCTGGGGAGTCAGAGTTGAGAGACCCCAGGAAAACTCCAAAAGCTTGGTTGGATCTCCATCCCACCCCGAGCTTTGCGCTAAAACTTTGGATTTTCAGCACCAGGCTCGAAACCGCGACAACTGTGGGGTCAGCGAGGTGTGAACGGCACCCGGAGGCAGCGGGAGCCGCTCGGCAGCCCCGGGAGGGTTTTGTGGCAGGAGGACAGACCGGGATGAGCTTGGATTGTGCCACCTGGTCCCATAATGAGCCATCTGGGAGCGCCGTGCCCAGCACGACCTTCCCTCCCCTCCCCGCGCTCCCTTCGGGCTCCGTTGCTTCTCCTCCGCGGCCTCCCCTGTGTTTGATCACCCCAAAAACCCCAGCAGGGCACGGAGCAGAGCCAAAAATGCTCAGGGAGAGCAAATCCATCCCCTCCAGAGGGAAAATGGACCTGCGGGAACAATAGGATCCCTAAAAAGTTCCATTTCCCAATTTTCCTCCTGCCGCGTGCGGCTGATGCAGGCCCCTCCCTCGCTTGCCCCTAAATCATTTGGGGCTGGGTTTCAAAAGTTGTTTGTGTTGTGGCAAGATGCTGAGAGAAAACTGGACAGCGATTGGAAATTGCACTTTTATTTCCTTTTTCGATGTTTAATTCCGTTCAAAATGAGAGCTGATCCTTCTGCGTCGTAGCTGCATTTAATGTTCAATTCCATTCACAATGAGAGCTGATCCTTCTGTGCTGTAGGTGCATTCATGTGCTGCTGCAGAATAAAATTAAATGTATTTATGAGCAGTTGGATCATCAGGGAGTCTGAAAGTTTTACCTTTTTTTATAGGGAAAAATGCAAAAAGGAAATAAAAAGGAAAGAAAAGCTGGGCCGGACTTGCCCTCACTTAAGTGTTGTCTTTGTGCCTGCAATTTTTCAGAAGCGTTGGTACCACCACGGCAGCTCACCCCAAAAACCACACTGGGGGGCTTCAGAGAAACCAGAAAATGAAATTAAATATACAAAAGGAGAGATAAATTAAACATCTCTGAGCAAACGCAGAGCAATGCAAACTGAAAGTGCACAACGGGAGAGTTGGATAAAACCTTTAAATCAGCATTTTCTCCTTTTTAAAATGAAATTATTGCCAAAAATAAAATTTTCGAGACTTGGTCTTTATATTCATTGCGAAGTGATGCTTTTAATGAGAGAATCCAAGAGAAATCACCTTTAAAACATGAAGAGAGAAGCAGATTTATTTTATCACAGCTCAGACATCACCGAAGCGACGGCTGGGTGACACCAATGAGCCAGAATGACAGAAACTGCTTTGGGCGGTGATTTTTACACCCAAAATCTCTTGGTTTTGGATATTTTTGGGGGTTTTTTGAGATTAAAAGCCATGGATGTGCTCAAACACAACAGGACCCTTTTAGGGTGCCCCAGGCAGTGGGGACAGGGCTGTGCCCACACAGAGCTGAGGGCAGATGCCACCAGAATGACAGAAACTGCTTTGGGCGGTGATTTTCACACCCAGAATCTCTTGGTTTTGGATGTTTTGGGGTTTTTTGAAATTAAAAGCCATGGATGTGCTCAAACAAAACAGGACCCTTTTAGGGTGCCCCAGGCGGCAGGGACAGGGTTGTGGCCGCACAGAGCTGATGCCACCACGGGCACCGAGCGGAGCCAAAACCATTCCTGGGGCCACTCCTGGTGCCTGTCCAAGCTGCCAGAGGAGTTTATGTTAACATCTCGTGGCTGTCTCCAGCTGCATCTGTCAGCACAGCCCTTCTGCAGGCCTTGCCGCGGTGGGGGACAGGGCAGGGGGAAGGAAGAAAGCCATTAGAAAAAGAGCAAATAATAAATCTCCATCAATATCCATAAAACTCCATCATCTTCACTCTCAAATCCCGGCTCCTCCAGCCTTTGCCATGCAAAAACCTCCCCAGAACCCTTTGGGGGGCAGCTTTTTGAAGTGTTTCTAACACATAGGG
>NW_005054676.1:2852-6405 GCF_000277835.1 Geospiza fortis | reverse complement strand
GGAAAGAACACACAAGAGAAATTTGGCACGGAGCTTGGCCCTAGCAGCCAAGTTTAGCATGGAAAAAGAAAAAAAAGTCGACAATAAAAGGTCATTTCTCGCCAAGTTTTAGCAAGTATTCAATATCTACCTTTTTTCCCTGCTCTTCGCTGAGTTATTGGCCAACTTTATGGAAAACGCTGAAGTGGATTTATTATAATTGGGGGTTTTTCTCCTTTTTTTGGACCAAGCAAATGTTCTCATGAGCAATAATTGAGTTATGGCAAAAGAGGAGCGCAGACAGGGGGTTAAAGGATGCAGCACCCAAAAAAATCCTCTTTTCCACACCATTCTTTAAACTCAAACGAGTTCCTGAGCTCCAGTGATCTAATCCTGCTGCTATTTATGATTTCTGAAAATTATTTATTATAAAGTCTGTCACGAAGTGGAAAATTCCCGGTGCTGATCCCGTTTTGGAGCGGGAATCCAGCGCCGGGCGCCGCGGGTCGGTTGGCACAGCAAACCTGCCGGGGTGAGGAGGGGGATTTTCATGGAATGAGCCTTTCCAGCCCTCTGGATCACACGGGAGGCGTTGCACAAGCGGCTCCCAAGGCGTTTTTCCAGCTCTGTGGTTGGGTGGCAGCTCCTGTCCGGGATGGCTCCACTCTGTCCCAACCTGTTCCCACAGGCTCCTTCCTTGCCCCCGGGAATTCCAGGTGGATGGGCTGATTTAGGAGCGAGCTCCTGGCTGACGTAGGTTGGGTTTTAAACATCCTGCTCTGCCTCATCCCTGCATTTATTTTCTTTTTTTTTTTTTTTATTTTGGAAAGGCAGAGTTCAAAAAATCGGTTAAAAGGAAATACGGGGATTTTTTTTTTCCCACCTCTTAAGTGGAAGTGTCCTCATCATCTTCTGAAGGCTGTGGGGTTTTTTTCTCTGGATATTCTGGGATATCTGACCTGGAAATGGGCAATTCCAGCTTGAATCAGCCCAAAATTCTGGGAGACCTGGAGCAGATCCTACAGAGAAAGCTGCATCCTCTGAAATATCCAAGTAATTCCGAGATATTTTGGTGCAAGGACACAGATTCTGGATGCAAGATGACCCAAGCTTTGAAAATCCAGCCACCAACGTGAGACAGAAAAGGAGTTGAGAACAACAAAAAAAAAAGAGATAAAAACCAGATTTGAAGATGAAAAGCAAAAAAGGAACCACAAGCCCGGGACTGACAAGAAGTTTATGAGCCGCAGGCTTGGGCTGAGTTTAAACAAGAAGAGTTTCCTTTCTGCCTCTTGTCAATTAAAGAGGCAATTCCTTTCCAGGTGGAGCAGATATTCTGTTTTCCCATATTCTCTTGGAAAAGTCCTCCCAAATTGAATTTTTTAATTTTTTTTTTAACAAGTGAAAATTTCCCCCGATGCTTTGACCTCTTTACAATTTTCCTTTTGTCATTCCACCAAATAAGAACGTAAAGAAGAAGAACCTGAAAAAAGATCCATTCCTATTTATGCTGGAGTGGAAAAAGCAAAATTTACTCTGCTTGGAGAGACCGGCTTTTTATGGAACAGAAAGTATTCCCGGCCAAAGGAATTGTGCAAAGGAATGGAGAGAATTCATGGCAGAGACAGCTCCAAGCCCGTGGTGGTTGATGGGATGGGATGGGATGGGATGGGATGGGATGGGATGGGATGGGATGGGATGGGATGGGATGGGTCAGAAGAGCCCAGCCAGCTGTCAGGACTGCTCCTTGTGAATCCAGGAGTCTCCATCCATGGATTTGGCTCCTCATGGACCTGGAACAGCTGTGGCTACCAGGGGTTCACAGCCCAACAAGCCTTGGCAAACCCAACCTGTGCAAGGTGGGTGTGGCCATCCCTAATTCCATCCTCCATGACCTCACATGGAAGCAAGCCCACGGGAAGTCCATCCCATGGTGCTCAGATGGATTTGGGAGCTGGCACAGCTGGTTCCAAGCCCCAGGAAAGTGAACACGGTGAGTAACGCCCGAGTCACGCTGGATGAGGCGTGTGGGGACTTGAGCTGGGGCAAATCCCTGGGTGATGCCACCAGAGCCTCAAGGAATTGTCTCAGGTGATGCTGACGATGCTGCACTCCATGAGTTCATCTGGAGAAACACCTACAAGTGAGGCCATGGGAATATCATCTGAAAATCCAGTTATCCCTGGGGCTTTGTCATCCTCAGCTCCCAACAATTCATCCCAGAGAGCTGCCATGGTGCCCTCAGCACTCACCAGTGAACAGGCTGGCCATAAAACTGCCCCCCAAACCAGCATAAACCAGTATAAACCAGTTTATTGTGGCTGTTCTATGTCATGTTCAGGTTTCAACTGATTTGCATCAGAGGGAGTGGTTTAAGTGAAGTTGCTCAAAATATTTTACGGTTGGAAAAGCGTTTGGTGGTTGGACTCGGTGATTTTGGAGGTCCTTTCCAACTTTGACAATTCCACAATTCACAGTGGTCCAAGAGCCCTGGATGGATCTCCTGAAGAGAATCCAGGCACTCATCCCTTGGTGTGAGACCCTCAAAGATCAGTGGGACATCTCACCTGGACAAAGAACCTGGAGCTTCCCAGCTTTTCTGAGTCACTGTCACCATCTCAAGCCGCTTCAGAAGGGAATTTCTTCATTCCTTTCATCCTCCAACAGGGCTCTGTCACTCCTGTTTGGAAGCACTTGGTGACAGTGCCATTTTTATGGGCCTCAGGCTGGGTTAGACTTGGAGATTGATCACCAGCTTCAGAATTTAATAAATTGGTTTAGGGAGTGAAGGTCTGAGCAGCCCCAGGAGCTGGCAGCTGCTCCAGAGCCACCCCAAATCTTTGTGCTCAGCCTTTCCCAGCGATAAATTAAAAAAGGACGGACTCATCTGAGGACAAAATGTAATTAAACATCGACATTCCAAAGGAATTACCGAGAGCTGGGTGACTAAATCCCGCTGCTGATCTGGACCTAAACCTGGAGCAGGATACAACAGATTGAGAGATACACACACCTTTGCCAAGGGGTTACACAATCCCACACTCCTACGGCTTCCAAGAACCTCTCCAGCCCTGGCTGCTGCTCCCACGGCATCACCAGGAGGTGCTCATTTGTTCCAGACGGTGAGAGTGGCACAGGCTGGAAGTTTCCCATGAGGAATGAGGCAGGCACAGCTCCTGTCCCCAGATTTCATCCCTCAGCTGGGCACATCTGGGCCCCGTTCCCCTCCGTGGGGATGGGGTGGCAGACAAAGCCCTCCCGCCCTCTGAGGGAACTGCTGCTGATTGAAGATGGAAAATCCTCTGGATGGAGCTCAGGAAGGGCTCCCCACACCATCCCAAAATTCCCTGGAGGGGCTGGGTTCAGGCTCTGGGCGCTCATCCTCGCTCCTCTCCTGGAGCTCACTGGCACAGGGAAATTCCTGCCTTTTTAATGCTCTTTAACTCACTTTAAAATAGTAGATAAAGTTCACTTTACCTACTTGAATAAATATTAGATATATTAAATCTACTATATATGACAGATTAAATATAGTTAAATTATATATTTGTTAATTATATATATATAAATATAT
>NW_005054676.1:0-2765 GCF_000277835.1 Geospiza fortis | reverse complement strand
TTATATATTATATAAATATAATAAAATTAAATAAATATAATATATTAAATATATTATAAATTAAAATGCTTTTAGAAATAAACCCATGAGTTTTGGGAGAAGAGATTTTAAGAGTTTGTAATCTAAAATATCTTTTTCTGTGAAAAATCAGGAGGGTTTTTTTTTTCTCTTTAAGAGAATGGAAGATAAAGCCAGAAAATGTGCAATTTAAAAAACAAAAGGGAGGCGTTAATAAAGCAAAAACTCTCCTTCTTTTCTTTTTGGGGTGAGAAATAAGAGGTGTTATTTGGGGCCTGATCAAGTGAAGTAACAGAGGAAGTATCAACCAAACTGGGGGCATTTCCTCACGTTTTTAATATAAAAATGTGAAATTCCAGAAGGGACCCTAGAGAAGATTTTAATTCCCTCAGAACCTCCCTCCTCCCTGTTGTCAGCGTTGCTGCAGGGAGTGTCATCCCCTGGCAGGTGCTGAAATCCCATCCTTCGGGATCAAAACCAGTTGGAATTTTGAGGAGGGAAGGAAAAAGTGGGAAGAGGAGGAAAAGTAGGAAAAAGGAGGGGAGAGGATTCCCATCTGCTGAGAGATGGACCAACACTTCCCCACCGAGATCTCCCAGCGCTTCAGGTGGCTCTTGGAGTCCTGGAAGTTTCTCCTTCCCAAAAAAACCAATCCAATCAATTCAGGACCAGTTTTGCCCCCACATCACCTCCCAGCACCATCAACAACATTTTGCTTCTCACATTCCTTCGTCCATGAGTTCACCTGGGAGGATGAGTCTAACTTTCCAGCTTTCCTCTTCCATCAGGGCATCCATCAGGTTTTCCATGGGTTTATTTTTATGGTCCAAGCTGCTTTGTTGCCCTTCCAGCCGCTGCCTGCCCTGCTCATGGCTCTGGATTCATCCTGCCCTTGGGTAGGACCCTCTGTTCCACCTGGAGAAGAAAAAATCCTGCACCTAATCCCAATTAATTCAATTAAAACCAGGCCCTGCTCTTGCCAGCAGAGCTCATGAGAGGAGAAGAGCAAAGAAAAAATGTAAAAAGAGAAGCACAAAAAAAGAAAAGATATTCAGAGGGCAAGAGATGCTGAATGGCAAGAAGGGAGTTAATGAGAGCCAGAAACACCCGTTGGAGAAATGTTGATTTTATTTAGCATTAATTGCAGGAAAGAGCCTGTAAAGTGTGGTAAAAAATTATTAAGTACCACTCTGCAATGCCAGCTTTGTGCCAGCCATCCCCACGAAACAGGTGTATTATTCCTAGTTCCCAAGGTATAAATAAATAATTGCTTTTCCACATCTTTTTTTTTTTTTTTTTATGATGGCATTTCATTATTTTTTACTGCCATATTGTTATGGCCCCAGTTGCAATTCCAGAGTGGATTTGGGTGGGAAAACATGTGCCTGTGCACGTAGGGATGTGTCCTTGGGCTGGCAGGGACAGCAGGGAGGTGGCTCAGGTGGCAGCTGTACCCAGCAGGGCATTCCAGAAACTTCTCCTCAGGGAGGGGATTTTGGGGGATAACCCCCTGCTTCATCCCAGCCCTAAAAATAATTATTAAATAAATAATTCCCCCCCAAAAAATTATGTCAAAATCAGGCCTTTAGCTTCAAAAAAATGGGAGTGAGAGCCTGAAAAAATCCCCAGGGACAGTTCAGCAAAAAAAGGGACAAATGGGAAGGGATTTGGGGAACGAAAGGGGAAGGATTGACACAGGAATTATCAGAGTGGGAATGATCAATGAGGGGATGATCAATGAGGGAATGATCAGAGTAGGAATGATCGATGTGGGATGATCATTGTGGGAATGATCAATTGGGAATGATCAATTGGGAATGATCAGTGTGGGAATGATCAATGAGGGAATGATCAGAGTGGGAATGATCAGTGTGGGGATGATCAATATTGGAATGATCAGAGTGGGAATGATGAATGTGGGGATGATCAGAGTGGGAATGTTCAGAGCAGGAGTGATCAATGAGGGAATGATCAGAGTGGGAATGATCAATGAGGGAATGATCAATGTGGGAGTGATCAATGAGGGAATGATCAGAGTGGGAATGATCAATGTGGAGATGATCAGTGGGGATGATCAATGAGGGAATGATCAGAGTGGGAATGATCAATGTGGGATTGATCAGAGTGGGGATGATCAATGTGGGGATGATCAGAGTGGGAATGATCAATGTGGGATTGATCAGAGTGGGAATGATCAATGTGGGGATGATCAGTGTGGGGATGATCAGAGTGGGAATGATCAATATGGGAACGATCAGAGTGGAAATGGTCAGAGTGGGAATGATCAATGAGGGGATGATCAATATTGGAATGATCAGAGTGGGAATGATCAAAGTGGGGATGATCAATGTGGGGATGATCAGTGTGGGGATGATCAGAGTGGGAATGATCAATATGGGAACGATCAGAGTGGAAATGGTCAGAGTGGGAATGATCAATGAGGGGATGATCAATATTGGAATGATCAGAGTGGGAATGATCAAAGTGGGGATGATCAATGTGGGGATGATCAGTGTGGGGATGATCAGAGTGGGAATGATCAATATGGGAACGATCAGAGTGGAAATGGTCAGAGTGGGAATGATCAATGAGGGGATGATCAATATTGGAATGATCAGAGTGGGAATGATCAGAGTGGGAATGATCAGAGTAGGAACGATCAATGTGGGAATGATCAATATGGGAATGATCAGTGTGAGGATGATCAGAGTGGGAATGTCCAGGGGAGCCTGGCATGGCTCACCTGT
>NW_005054675.1:242115-249785 GCF_000277835.1 Geospiza fortis | reverse complement strand
GAGAGCAGTAGCAGGAGTGAGTGGAAGAAAGGTTTGGGCTAGCAGCAAACCCCCCATCAACTGGGGACTGCAATTAGTCACATTTTGTTGAACAAAGCCAGGCTTGTAAAGGCCCATTTACCTGTAGGGAATCAGCTGCAAAGTGTGTGGTTCCTAATTCCCCCATGATTTCTGTGAGATCTGGCATGCTGGAGAGCAGTAGCAGGAGTGAGTGGAAGGAAGCTCTGTGCTAGCAGCAAACCCCACATCAACTGGGGGGTTACATTTAGTTACATTTTGTCTAACAAAGACAGGCTTGTAAAGGCCCATTTACCTTTAAAAGTAAAACTGTAAAAAGTAAAAATGGTAGCGCACTGTAAAAGTCCTACCAGGCATCACAGCCAGGGCCTGTGTCAGCTTAGGAGGATGAAGAATGAGAGTGCCCTTGGTAGCATCAGGGGAAAGCTCCAGACTGCAGTAGGGGACAGGAATGGTCCTTAAATCTGCAAAATATGAAAAGGCCAAATCATTGCATTCCACTTTTCTTACACATGAAGCTGCCAGCAATGTCACACCCTACTCACAGAAGATCATGACATGACCTCAAATTTTGTCTACCATGTTTTTACACTGTCCTGGTTTGGAAAGATAGGTGTCTGCTAAGGAAGGCAGGAGCCTCCCCTGAAATGGAAAAATGTAAACCCTCTCCCTCCAACTTGTTATAAATTTTGAAATTAAGGGGGCTCTCGGCAAAAATATGGGAGCAGGAAATAACAGTTCTTTATTAAGGAAGAAAATAAAAGGATAAAATAAACAATGCAGTGAACTAAAACAACACTGACAGAGTCAGAACCCAACCTGACACCCTGTGGGTCAGGGTGCTGGCAGCAGTCCCATTGGAATTGTGGCTCAGCCCTCCTGCAGTGTCAGGGGTGGTTCTGTTGGAGCAGGGATCCTGGAGAAGGGTGAAGTCTTCCTCTGAAGATCCAGTGGAGGAAGAGGCAGCTGCTGTTCCTCTGGGAAATCCAGTGGAGAAGCCGTGCTGGTGTTCCAGAATCTCCAGATTATATCTGGGTAGGAATGCTTGGCTCTTCCCTCTGGGCTCACATCTCCCAGTGGGACGCTGTAGTTCTTATCAGCCATGCAGGGACATTCAATAGCTGTTATCAGCAGATGTCCCCCCTGAGGGAGGGGTGATTGTGGAAGAGATAAGGAAAACTGCTCACTGAACAGAAGACAACTGCCATACAGATGGCAAAGAGAATACAATTTCCTTGGCAATCCAGGACATACACTCAAGGGTTTCCTGGGGTAAGCAGATGTTTGGGACAGATACAGAAGCAACTTTACACTGAGGGCGTCCTGCTGGCAGCTGTGGGATAGTGAGGATCTTGCATGGATATCACAGAGTGACGAGGAGATGCTACTTTTCTTTCTTGATTTTTAGTGCCTGCTTGTTTCAGTTGGATTCTCATAACTTTCTC
This sequence comes from Geospiza fortis, assembly GCF_000277835.1. NCBI lineage: Eukaryota > Metazoa > Chordata > Aves > Passeriformes > Thraupidae > Geospiza > Geospiza fortis. The sequence continues at coordinate 248,322 of NW_005054675.1, read as the reverse complement.
ATCTTTTTCTCTAGTAGTGCAGGAAGTAGAAGTCCCATCTTGTACCCCCCAATAACCTAATGGTTCTGAAGATCTGTGAAAAAGCAAATTGTTTAGTAACATTTCCCCTAAAGAATTGGTCAGCTGGAACTACATCTGCGCCAGAAGTTCTTCACTATTTTGTGATCTCTCACGACCAACATCCTGACCTCCTGCTCACATACCCAAGAGAAGATGTTTTGAAAGGAAATTCAGTTACAAGGGAAACAAAGTTCAACGGAATGCTTCTCATTCTGTCGCTACTTTACTTTTCTCCCCAGCCCCTTGGTTTTTTTACAGGATAATGCCTAATTAGTATACCTGTAAGCAACATTAGTAATTTAAGATGATCTCTTAGCTCAGTTAGGATGATTCACTACCTTTTTCACATTGCAGATCACTACCCACCACTGTAAACATCTATTGAGATCAGCAATAACAAATTCCAGTGCTGCAGCATTACTCCAGCTTGCACAGTAAATATTATCCTTTCTCTGGCTTTCTTCTACACTCTAAACTTATTCAGTAAAACTTGAACATCCTGTTAGATAGCATGTTATCCTGTGTGTTAGACAGAATTTAGCAGGCCGGATGTGGCTCTTGAATTAAGGGCCCCAGAATCAGGCCTGTATTTGACTTCCTACTGCAGGTGGACAAGATCCAGGTGAGAAAACTGAGCCTAAAGTCCACTCACCTGAGCAGCCATTCAGTGTATATCTCTGGGTGAGCTGAGTAGCCTTTTAGACTGATTGTTCTGACCAGATGCTTGTGGTCTATAACAGGAAATTAGACACCTATTGCAGAGGTAGACACATCCTCTCCAGTTTTAATCGTCAAGCTGAATCAACCTATTTCTTCCTTAAAAAAAAAAAAAAAAGAAAAGAAAATAAAAAGGAGGCATAATTCCATCACTCTAATCTATTATCTTGCTATCACTCTTAGAGCAGAAAGCCACAGATGCAGATCAATATACAGCACAGAAAAAAAGGGCAGAATTTTAACTCAAAGAACTGAGATCCATGTACAGCAATGCAGTAGCTGTGGAGATCAATAGGAATCACAGAGATGCTGTTAGTGTAGTCTCTCTGCTGATATCCTCACAAATATGATGAGGAACCATGGTCTAGGTGGATCTTCTGAGAGGTGAGTAGCGCCTAGAGCACCTGCCAGGAGTAGCTTACTCACAAACACTGTGCAAGTGTGAGACTGCCTCAGTTCAGGCCCTTCACATTTCCACTGCTGACTGAGATGATGGAATAGAGAGGATGCCTTTGGTATTTGCATGTGGCATTAAGCAGGAGGGGCTGCAAATACAAATTAATATTCAAAGCAATCCTGACAAATGCAAGGCACTGCCTAAAGCAAACAGAAGGGAAACCTGAAAGATGCAGCGAGACAGGAAAGAATAATCAGCAGTACAAATACAAACCTTCTCCAGGAGGAGATATGGGGATTATGGTGGGTCACAGCAGAGCATAAGTCAACATTATGTTGTTATATGAAAGCTAAATGCAATGTTAGGCAGCATTGTGAGGTACCTGAAGCAACCCTTCCACTTTATTCAGTGTTAGTGATGCTTCAACCAGATTAGTGGGATCAATTTCAGGCTCAAAAAAGATGTTCGCTAACTGGGGAAAGTAAAGAGGAGAGAAATTCAAGTAATCAGAGGGCAGGAAATCATTGCCTGCAAAAAAGAATTGAAGGAATTGGGCTGTACAGGCTAGAGAAGAGAAGGATAAGGGAAAAATCTGTTGAAAATATTAACATAAGCAGCTGCAGGGATTAAACTCACAGTATCCATAATGAAAGAAATATTCTTGCACAGAAAACATGGAAATACAGTCGGTGGCTATTAATACACACCCTTAGGTGCCTTTAAGAAATTTAGATAAATGTTTAGGTATGGCCAATCCTGCCTCCAGATGGTGCAGTTAATTAAATGATCTCCTCAGGTTTCTTTCCATGCCCTGGTGTGCAAGAGTGCATAATGAACATTTTGTCACAATCTTTCTTTTGGATAAGCTCATGATGCATGACCTCCAAGGAGGGGGTTAAAAAAAATTTAAGGGTTAAAACAATTTTGCCACTAAACTAAGCAGAGGAGCTCAAGGCTTGCGTCCTTGGTGGAAGGGCAGGTGAAGAAAAATTACAGCTACAGGACTCTGATTGGGAAGCAGAAAAGGAGAATCACTAGCAAGCTGCCACCAAAACTGAGCCAGAAAGACAGCAGAGCTACAATATTTAGAAAAAGTAAATATACTGTGAATTTGTTTCACACAGCAGGGCAGCCTGCAGAGGCCTGGAAACACTTGGCACACAGAAGTGTAGGCTCAGGTACCCTATTTTCTCTGACTGTTTCCCCAGAGAAAACCTAGCTCTGGCTTGCAGCTGTGAGCACAAACTCCCAGTGCCTGCTACAGGGGGCTGTAGGTCTGAGATAGATTGAACCCATAGTTGTTGGAACCCTGGATGCTGAGAATTTTAAACTTTCTGTGCTTAAAAGCACAGACTCACAAGAGAACACTGCATTTGACCTGAGGCTGTGGAGAAGACTTTAAAAATTGATTGGTAGTACTGGGATTATGGGTGTGGAGTTGGTTATAAGTGTGTAATATCACAGGGTGGAAAACTTAGAGTTTGGGATTTTAGAATATAGAAATAAATATGAAGCAAGATGGAGGTTTTAGGGTGGAGGCAGGTTGTTCTTCTTTACCCTCTTCTTCCTTCTCCTTCATGGGTTTGGGTGATTTGAAATTGGACAGAAAAGTCTGCATTGTGGGCTTTGAGTGATCAGTTATTGGGTTAAAAGGGGAAATAATCTAGGTGTCAGTTCTTAATTAGATAGTTTAGTCTTAAAAGACCTTGTAACAAGATATAGTTAGCCATTTTGTGCCTTCTAATGAAAAGCCGCTGAACTCATGGTTGCGAGACTTTTTTACTGATAAGAAATAATAAACACCTGAGTCTGAACATGAATTACTGTCTCAAGTGCCTTCAATCCAAACCCAGAGAAACTGATACATAGTGTTGAAGATGTCTCTCTACTTGTGCTTTTATTCCCTTTTCCCCCCACTTTTTCTTTCCAGGAGTTATGATTCTGAACAGCTGTGCCACTGGTCTGAAGTACAGTGTCCAGACCATAAGAGGCTTAGGCTTTGTAGCTGTGAAGCTATATAGGAAAGTGGATGCTCAAAAAAGCAAGGGAAAAATGTGTTTTGAAACCTCACAAAACAGTCCAAGAGAAAATGTTTTAGGGGAGAAGGTAGTGGTGAGCATAGGGAACTACAAATCAAATTTTAAAAAAAGAAAAAAAAAAAAAAAAGAGACAAATTCTAGTTCCATAGAGAGCAGGCACTGGAAGCTACACCCCCAGGGCAGCCCTGTGGGGGTGACTGGAGTCTCTGCTGAAGGCAAAGAGCCAAGGGTAAGTGTTTCCCTGGGTGTATGCCCCTGCTAAAGCACTGTAACTCTGACATCCCGATTCCAGAAGCTTCTGGCAGCTTCACTGACTTCTGGTATTGCACCCTCACCTTTTACTGGCCTGTGATGACTCCTCAGGCTTAGAGATGACATCCAGGATGAGTTGCTCTATCACCTTCCGGGGGATGAAGGTGAAGCTGATGGGCTTGTGGTTTCCTGGGTGCCCTTTTTGAAGACAGGAGTGATGGTGACTTTCCCCCAGAGCTCAGGCACCTCTCCTGGGGATCACCATCCCTGACCTGTGGGCAGTGCCCCCTGTGCCAGGGGCAGGAGTGGGGATTTGCCCTGGCCAGGGCTGGAGCCTTCAGAATTCAGAATGGGATTATTTGGTGGCCAACAAGCAACACCATTATCAGGTCCTTGTTCAGGATGCACTTTACAGTTGGTGGAATGACGAAGGCAGGCTATGAATGTTAGAAACTGTTTTTTAGAAATTATACAGTTCCTGTCCATTACAGCACATAAACAGTTGCACTTGATGATCATAAGAGGTCTTTTTCAACCTAAACGATTCTATGATTATCTAGCCTTGGTCATTTGGGGAAGAATTATCATGAATGCATAATGCCATCTTAAAATATAGACCTCAGAAACAGGTTCCAAAGTCCCCAAGTTTAAGAAAGTCCTCAAATCCAGAAGTGGCCACACAAGATTTACTGCTTGCCTGCAAGATTGTCCTGGGTCTGTGGAATCATAGAATGATTTGGGTTGGAAGGGACCTTAAATTTCCACCTCCCTGTGCCTGGCATTGTTAGAGCATGTCTTACTCACAGGTGCCATGCCTGTTTCTGCAGTTGTTGATCAACTCTCTGGAGCCCAGGACACCTTGTATGGGCTGTTTTCATCAGTACTTTTCAGAGGGGAGGGAAGACAAATTACAGCTGTTCCTAATGAAGAAATCAATCTACACTGAACAGCTGTCATGACAATATTCCACATCTGGATCAATCAAATGTCACTACCTGCACTCCTCTACAGTATCTGTAGAGGTGCCAGTACTTGTGTTCCTACCACCATAAAGTCTTTCATAAATCAGCTTTACCTCCATCACCCTGTGTGCTGGTCACTGCCAAAGTCTTGTACATCTGCCACCTCCTCCTCAGGAGCAGCAAACCATGGTGGGTGTAGGCTCAGCAGCACTGCCATGTCACCACTAGATGACAACCAGAACAACAAAATTTCACAATCCACTTTAAAAGGCATGGTTGCAGTTTGCAAAGGATTGCACAAAGGGAAACCAGCTATGGGAAATTCCAGACAATAACTTGGGAGAGAAAAGCCAAACTTTTAGGCAGAACAGAGTTCCCTGGAAAGAGCCTGTTGTGGTTTCAGACATGGCATTCTACCAACACAGGGCTCATATGAAGCCTGCCTGGGTTTAAAGGTCAATTTATTTCTGACCTTTTCATCAGCCTGAGTAAATACAGGCACTACTGACCAGCCCAGGTCTGTAACACAGTTTGCAGAGGTGCTGAACCTAGAAGAAGTGTTTATGCATAGTGACCTCCAGGAGCTGTGCAACCCCTGGTTCAGGAGGAAACCTGTACCTGCTTCTCAAGGGAATGATATCCTATAATGTAGCAAAGGCCAGTGTACACGGGGATGTGGCTATTTTAGTTTAAAAGATACAGGCACATCAAAGTATCTCAGTTCAGAATACCTTCCTTCATTAAGCAAGACTCATGGTTATATAATGTGCAATCCCAGAGCCTCATATGAAAATGTCAGGATTTTTTTTTCAGAAATACAAAATACCACATATATTTGCTAATTAATCATAGTGTGTTTACTTTGATTATGTCTGCTGTTTTCATTGGTCAGTCAATCCCAGGTGAAATGCTGACTTTCTAATGAACTCAAGGCATTTGAAATCGCTAACCAATATTCAAAAGGCCAGCTCTTTCTGGTGTTGTCTATGCACATTCTTCAAGTATGAAAGTATGCAAATACACTTGGTTTATTAAAATCTTACCTCAGTGCTAAGGCACTTATGACTGTGAATTCAGAGGACTTGACTGACAGAACTGCTTCAATTGCTTCACTTGACTGACATAGATTAAAAAGTCATATTTAATTGTCAGAAGAATTACCAGATTAGATATTTCTTGTACCTTTGTCCAGGTATTTCTGAACAGGTATCAGTTCCAGAAAACACTGTGACTTAGACAAATGTCTGTCACCATCATATTTCCTGAAAAATCTCTTTGCCCAGGATTCTTCTCCTGGCAAGCTGAGAAGCCTCAGAGAAAAATGAAAACAATATTATCTGATTTGCTTCTCCTGTGTTTTGCTGCTTTGGAATGTGTTTGGAGATTGTTTACCAACAGGTGGCTGTTTGATTGGATTCTGCTGTGAATTGTTTTGACTCAATGGCCAGCTGGGGCTAAGCTGTGTCGGACTCTGAAGAGAGAGTCACAGGTTTTCATTAGTATCTTCTAGCCTTCTGTAAGTATCCTTTCTCTATTCTTTAGTATAGTTTAGTATAGTATTCATTAATATAATATAGATCATAAAATAATAAATTAGCCTTCTAAGAACATGGAGTCAGATTCATCATTCCTTCCTTCCTTCCAATGACAGGGGTCCCAGAAAACACAACAAATGTCTGTCTGCTTGCACACATTAAGGTTCTTTTCATTTAAAATCATACCTGAATAGCAAAACAGTTATTTGCACACCAAATTGTTCTAGAATAGCAATAAAAACCAT
>NW_005054675.1:233012-242060 GCF_000277835.1 Geospiza fortis | reverse complement strand
ATTTTCCAGAACAAGATTGCAAAATACATCAGTGATCGGCAACATGTCAAGCAAAAATACATGGCAGAAGCAGCAGACAAACCAGCCCCTCCCACCACGGTCTGCAAGACTAAAAACACCCAGCAATGAAACTTATTTTGTGACCTATCTCCAAACTGGTGGAAACAGAGTGGATAAATCACCCCTCAGCTGAACAAACCACAAGTACAAGAGCAGCAAGGAGAGTCACTGTTCTCAGCAAAATGCCACAGCATTTTTCTGAGCCACTGAGCTTATGTCACAGATACACACAGGGAATGGGAGCAAAGACTGAAGAGTTCAGGCTCACACAACAAAAGGAGAGAATGCCAATAATGTGGAACCAGAAGCAAATAATGCAAACCAAGACAGACCAAAAGGATGGTAGGGAAGCAGGCAAGACTTCAGAAAGAGTACAGACCCAAATCAGTGCATGGTCTGACCCCAGGGCATCATTTGGAGTTGTGATGGAACATTAGACAATGCTCTCAGGCACATGGGATTCTTGGGGCTGTTTTTTGCAGGGCCAGGAGTTGGACTTTGATGATCCTTGTGGGTCCCATCCAACTCAGGATATTCTACAATTCTAAGATTTAAAATAAAACAGTGTCTGAACTAGGAAAGTGGATGGAATGAGCCCTGCAGAGTACCCTACAGTTGAGTGTCTGCATAACAAAGATTTACAAATTCCTGACACATCCTCATCAGGTGTCAACTATTCCCTAGACAGGCACGAGGGAAAACCATGGCCACAGCCTGCAGAAAGGAGTCAATCAGAAAAATGCACACAGTGGCTCACGACTAAGACTTTAATCCCAATAGAGGAAATGCAGAAGGCTTACCTTGATTTTTATTTTTTTTTTGCCATCTGCCATGAAATGACAATTGCCATAAGATGGAGGATCTCTGCAATCCTTCTCCCAAGCCTGCAGGCAGTAGGGCCAGGTATTTAATAATGAAAAGCTTCTGTTTTTAAATTGCAACCTAGATGGTTGTTATCCTAGATTCTAGGTGATATTCTGGATCCTAAGTGATATTCTAGATTCTAGGTGATATTCTAGATCCTAGGTGATATTCTAGTACAAGGATCTAGTTCATGAAGACAGAGCCAAGACCAGGTGAGGTTTTTGAGTAAAATAGTCAAAGCTGCACTTGGCCCTGGCAATTCCATTCAACGCAGTCACCAGCAACAACAAACTATATCCTTGAGCTGAGGAATGGGACACAACAAGAGGCCCTGATGCTGTTTGGCTTCTTGATCACATCTGTAAAGTAGCAGCACTTTAAAATGCCCTGTTTGGTACTGATCATCTCCTCCAAAATCTGCTGTTTGTAAAATACAACCACAGTAACATTAACTATGTGCTGGATACCTCATGAAACCAAAATACTGATCATGAGAAATGTGAGAGAAGATTGAATAATATTTCAATTTGAAAACTACTGTTCAGTGTCTGTATGGCCAGTAGTTAAAATTCTGATGTATAAAAATTCATTTTTGTTACATTGATACTAGAAGATTGGCTTCAACAGGAGATGTGTAAACATAAAATGAATACAGCAGCCTCATTTGGCAGAAAACAATGTGTGATCCTAGCTGCCCAACACAGAAATGCTGATACAAACAAAGCCCCTTTGCAAGTTTAGCTTATAAAAATAACCAAGCACCTTAAAAGGAGACACCTACAAAAAGGAAGACAACAAAGTTAGCCCTAAATACTTTGAGAGACTAAAAATTGCATGAATATGAAAAGCCCCGCTTATTGTCAGATCCAGATTGTATGAATTTTAAACTGTTGTGCATCTAGTAAGAGGATACATATGCAATTTTTAAATTGTTTAGAAGAGGCTTGTGTTTATGGATATGAGTTAAAGGAAGAAGTATACAAGGAAAATTTGATGAGGAGCTGGAATTTGGTATTTATAGGGTAATTAAAGATTTTGGATGAAGTTTAGGCCTGAAAAGAATGAAAACTGTATATAGAATAAAAAATATAACACGTGCATGGAAAATCTAAACCAACCCTCAGAGAATGGGATCAAGCCCTGACCTCAGAAGATTTAGCATGGAAAGATTTGGATTAAAATCAGCGCTTGGCAATGCTGGGATTTTGAGTGTTTAGAAAACACAGAGTGCAAAGGGCAATTAAAAAATAAAAACTTGATTCTGGTCCAGCACACAGCTCATGTTGCAGTCTGTGGCGGCATAAAATCTGTGCAATGACATTAAAAATGTGCAAGGCTCCATCCTTCCCATGCTAAAGTGTCCTTTGAGCCCACCCAGGAAGGTGTTCCAGCTTTGTCCCAGGGCACTGAGGGGCACTGAGGATGAGCAGGACCACACAGACCTTTGCAAGGTAGCCCCAGCCTTCCTGGAGGAGCAAGGAGCCAGGTCATCTTGAGCTCACAGCCTCCTGCTGCTTCTCAGGGGCAAAGATCCTATGGTCTGTACAAAATAAACCCACTGGTAAGTTTCCAGGGAAGCTTTGTGTTGATTTCTTCCTTTCTCCTAGGGTAGAAGTATCAGATACACGTCTGTCACCTTCACTGGAGAGCTGTATGAGCAGCTCTTTGCTCCCCAAGCACGTAACTGGGGTGGGACTGAGTTCACTGGTTCTAATAATCTCAAAGTTTATTTAGCCCAGGTCAATTAAGTGTCCTTTGAGAGAGCCAGGAATCTCAAGAGGAAACTTGTCCTGCCTGTCTTGATTAACTACTCGAGTACAGTATAAATCAGTCTCTAGAACTACCTGTCCGTCCCATGGCCCAGAGAAGGGATCTTGAGAGCCAGTGCAGATGAGCAGCATAAGATGAAATAAATCCCTGTCACCATCATATTTTCTGAAAAATCCCTTTGCCAGGATTTCCTCTCCTGGGAAGCTGAGAAGCCTCAGAGAAAAATGAAAACAATATTATCTGATTTGCTTCTCCTGTGTTTTGCTGCTTTGGAATGCGGTTTGGACATTGTTTGCCAACTGGTCATTGTTTGATTGGTTTAATGTGAATTGTTTTGACTTAATGACCAATCAAGGTCCAGCTGTGTCAAGGCTCTGGAGAGTCACAAGTTTTTAATTAGTATCTTGTTAAGCCTTCTATAAGTATCCTTTCTCTATTCTTTAGTATAGTTTTAGTATAGCATAATATCATATCATATCATATCATATCATATCATATCATATCATATCATATCATATCATATCATATCATATCATATCATATCATATCATATCATATCATATCATATCATATCATATCATATCATATCATATCATATCATATCATATCATATCATATCATATCATATCATATAACGTAATAATAAATTAGCCTTCTAAGAACATGGAGTCGGATTCATCATTTCCTTCCTGCCATGGGGGACCCCAAAAATACCACAAATCTCATCTGTATAAACAATAATATCTTTACCTTCTCCTCCTTAAATTTAGATTTTTTCACTAGCAAGCATATTTCCTTTTCTATTTTCAGGGCTTTTTGCTGAAGCCATTCCAGTTTATACAGGCCCATCTTGGATTGTGGATATGTGTAGAGAACAACATCCCCCCCATTATTCACAGCAGCATTGCTGTGTACACACATTGTAAAACCTAACACATGCTCAATAACCTCCTTATCAATATATGATAGCCTAGGTCCTGTTGTTCATTACTTTAATTCTTTCCCAAGTTTGCACTGTAGGAGCTTCTGGAGGATTTTCCTGTATGTTTTTTTCCTTCAGGATAACATGAAGTTGGCTACTGATGATGGTCTATTTCACCACAGCTAAAAATTAGGGTGTGAGGCAGAAGAAACATGGGGAGGAAGATAAAGAGAATGAGGAACCAGAGGAATGCAAACCCAGGAGCTTCTTTTTACTCTCATAAAGGTGAAATAAACCAGCAATGAATTAATAATGAAGGCTGGTGGTGGACAGACTGGAAGGGGGCTATCTTTCAAGTGACAGATGGAAACAGTGTGCTGTGACTTCCATAGATTCAAAGCAGCAGGAACATCATGATCAAGAGAAAATAAAATGTCACCAGCCATTATTCACAAGAAAACATTTGGCATGAGTGAGATGCATGACTTGTGTCTTCAGGAACTCTTCAGATTAGGTTATTGGTGAAGGACGTGGTAGATTTTTTTTGTTAAAGGGATGAAAGTGTTCCATCTCCTCATGTATTCTGAGGCATGCTGGTGCATTTGCACAGGACATTGTCTGTTTAGAGGTAGGAGATGGAATTTCATTGTTCTCATCTGCCTTGCATCTTTAGGTTTTGCTCATCTAGTTCAAGAGAAAAAGAACTGAGCTCAAATAGATTCTAAACAAGAGTCTGTAAAAAAAATATAGATATTGCATAGCAAAGACTGTTGGGTTTAAGTTCAGAACATGTTTTGTGGTCACTACTTTAAAAACGCTGATTATTTTTGAGCAACACCCTTTGATTAAGTCTGTCCTTAAGTCTGTCTCTGTCTGAAGCAGCAATATGGTACTTTCTAAGGTACTTTAATTTTCTAACTCCTTTACATTTACACAAAGCCTTGCTTTCCATTCTGATCTTATCCTTGCCTATATGGGTGACCTGTGGGCCCATTCCCCAGGAATTCTGCATGGCAGGAACTGACATTGCCCATGAACAAATGCAAAGTGTCTTTACAAATTGGCACAAGTCCACATCACAGATGCCATGGCAGTGCCAAGCACCTCTGCATGCAGGTATTCATGCTAATAACAATAGTGAACACCACCACAAACCTGAAAATGGATTTCTTTTGGAGGAAAATTTTGCCAAAAACAAAGAGAACCAATAGGAAGTTGGATCAGCCGGAAATGTAGCTAATTGTCAGGAAGAGATTAGCACAGTGCAAGGATGAGCTTGACATTGGGGAATTAATTTATGATAGTTTAAGGGTTTTTCCCTGATTTTTTCTTTGTTGGTTATATTAGTAAGTATGCATGTATTTGCATGATTACCGTTATTGTTTTTAATCCTTCCACCAGAATGGTGGTAACACCAGTCACAGATTTGTAAAAGGGGGCTCATTAGGACACACAGATGGAAAGGAAACCAGAGACTATGAAATAGGATATTTGGAATGCTTTGAGACATCACATCAGTTTTCTTCTACTCCTTCTTGGGGTGTCATTACGCAAGTAGTCTTGATGAATGGCTTCTCTGTGAGATCTAATGAGGGGAATGCGACTGATTCCTTGTTGTGTTAGAGCCTACATGCCTCCTCCACTGAATGGGAGGCTGCCTCCATACCCTTTGGACCAAGAAGATCCTTAAATCCACACAGACAGATGATAATAATAAGAAAGCTAAAATTGTTTTGTTCTAAAACCTTTGCACTCGTATTAAATAATTATGGCATCAGTAGGGACCTAATTTTGGGAGCTGCTCCAGCCTGAGGGTGGGACAGGCCTGGGCTGTCACTCTGCCTTGGGGGTCCCCATGGTCCTTGTCCCCATCCCCAGGCCTGGCTGCATCAGGGCAGTCAGACCCTTGCTCTGTTCTTGTGCTGTGGCTCTGTGTGTGCTCAGAAGGTGAATGTTTACCTTCACTCATTGCTTCTACTAATAGGCCTAATCTTGTAGGTTTTACATTTAATGATCAGTCCTACTTTGAGTGCAATCTGATTGATAAAATATTCAATTTTTGCTTATTAGCTCTAGGTGAATGTCAGACTGTGTATGCTGGATTAAAACTCTTGGCTATTAACATTTACCTCTCCAGGTAGCATTCACTGCTAATCAAGACACATTTCAGTCATGGCTGATGCCACTGTGGAGTGCAGGGACAGGGCAGACAGCCTGCTGAGACACCTTGCAGCAGTCTTCCCTCAGTGGAAAGCCTGGCATGCAGCTTTTGCTCATTTAATTGTGCAGTATTTCAAAATCACTCATGTATTTTCTGCACTGACTGCATGAGGGAAATTTGAAGCTGTGTAAAATACATCTTTAGCAAGGTATTTAAATCTGCCTGTCTTCTGCAACATCAGTATTCAGCAAGCACAAAGGCACTAAGCAGGAGAACAGCATGGCTTGGTTGCAGATGAGGGAGGTGTCAAGCCACCCCTCCTTTTGGGGATCCTCCACCAGGGATGAAGGGCAAGCACCAGATTCACTGGGGGCCTGGGAGCACCAAGGCTCAGGGAATGCTCAGGTTACATCAGGACAGTGGTGGAAAAGGGTGTGAGGAGGATGAACACCCAGAGATCACTGACAGGGACCTGGCACAGTGGGAGTTTGCATTCAGACCAGGAATTTAGAAGAATTCCTGGCTTCAATCACACCCCTGTCTCTGAAGCAGGTGCTAATATAGTCTGCAGGTAACAGAGGAATCCATTTGGATGCTTTGACTGAAGGTGATGTTAACATCCATTTCCTTGCCTGCAGGATAGTTCAGAAATATGAACCAGTTTGTCCTGAAGAAGAGATTTTCCCCCTGAACATATTGAAGAAAAACTGTAACACATAAACTACAAAAAATTAGGTTTTTTTAAAATGCACTACTATTTAAGGAGTAGAAACTGAGAGGATGTGTAATTTAAAAAGCTGCACAGTGGTTTTACCAGTCACTGACCAGACCGTGATGAATCACGTGCCTAAATTCTACCTCTTACACTTTTAAAATGTGGAGATCTTTGGCTTTGACCCCTACTCCATCAACTTTCCACTAAGTCCTCAAAATTTAGTCCCTGGCTGTCAGTACATTTTCTACCAGACAGCACAGCTATTGTGCCATTTAAGTGCCACAGTGTCAGAGAGCCTAAGAAAATTTATGACAACAATGTATTTTATCTCAGACAAGCTCTAGTCTGAGGTGAGAAAACGTGGAGGCTCTCAGCTGCTGTGTTTTCACAGAAAGTTTGCTTTGCTTTTAACATCATGCATTCAAAGGATAATGTGCCAAAATCCAGGCACAACACACTCTATTTAATTAGTTAGAACCACATGCGAGAAGTAATGGGACCATAAAACCCAGAAACTGAATCCTAATGGGATTAGATGTGAGCATTCCAGACCAAAAAAAAAAGAAAAAAAAGAAGAAAAAATTATCTTTATGCCATCAAAGAGGCCTTATTAGAGTTATGTACACCATTCTGCTCATACCTGTTGAAGACAGATACTTTTGGACTGGGATCTGTGTATAAAATCATTATTAGGATTAGCAAAGTTGTATCCCAATATTTGAGGATCCTACAGTGGATGTCGCGGTGCTTGACAAGAACCACAACACTGCAAACAGAAGAGCAAAGAGGAGAATACAGAACCTGTTTAAATGTACCATGGTGTGCTAGCTTTTTTACTGGCTTGATGGGGTTACCATCAAAAAGAACCTTTGAACCAGACTTCTTGCAGGACAGAGGAGGGAAAAAACACCAACCTGACTTTCCAGACAGTGCTGGATTTATTTACTAGCAGGATTATATAATGTGTCCATGAACATACAGAAACAGACTCAATGACACAGATGTTTGCTCTGTTGTGTCTTAACGGGAACCCTTGGAGGCTTTTGTGCCTTCATAGGTCCTTCACCACATACCCTCGAATGCGAGAAACACAGCCTTCTGTTTCAAACACACCTATTAAAAATAAATAAAAAGAGATTTTGATTCTTAGAATCCCAAGAGAAAAATAGGAACCAGAAGAATCCCAGGAATAAGTGTTATATATTGGGAACATTAGGAGGTTGTGGCACCTGGCATTAAATACATAAATATAACCATAGCTACCCTTGACAAGAGTCCATAAAATTATCCATTTCTGCTTTTGGAATAGCCTTCCCCAGTTCTGAGTGTTTCATATGGGATTTGAAATGTCTCTGCAACCATTATTGCTGATAATTTGATAATTGCATCTCTCTCAGGATAAAGAGGTCTTGGAGTTTGATTTAATCAGACAGATTCTTTCAACCAGAGTAAGAATATGTATTTCTATCTTTATTTTATTTCCTGTCCCTTTAATTTTCTTCCCTCCCATTTTGCCTAAAAATGCAGGACTGTGCCCATTGTAGTCAATATTTGTGAATTCCATCACAGATGCCCCTGTCTCTGAGCCCCATAAACTCTCACTTGAGGTATTATGGAAGAGGGACAGGGAGCCCTCTCCAGACTCTCTCTCATGGGCTTCTTTTTGCAATGTACAGCTCTAGGACATGGAGAATGACAGGAACTGAACAAGTGTCTGGCTCAGAGGATGTCCTGGATGTGGGAACCTTCTGCCTTGATTCTGCTGGTTGTGTATCACTATAGGACACAAAATAAAATGATGAGGACACACAACTCTCCAAGGTAAAAAAGAGGGAAGGTTAATTTCTGACTCTAACATGTATAGATTTCCAAAAGTGACAGTGGATTGGAGGATGACAGTGCTACTTCGCCAATGACACTGGACAAACCAACAGTCTATCAAATGTTTCTCCTCCACAAAAGAATGCAAAACAGTAAGTTATTTACATAAAGCGCGTGAGAAAGTTTGTTATAAGAATGTAAATGATCAAGATTCAAGAAGATACAATAATGTAATCAGAAGGCTTAAAAAAACTTGAAAAAACAGGGCAACAGGTGTGGGAGGTCAGGTATGACTGAAATGACTGCTGGATGGGATCCCTACAGATACACCAGACCAAACTTATTTCCATGCTTTGAGCATCCCCAAACCCACTTCTCCAGGTGCCACCCTCGCAATAAAACAGAAACCTGAGCAGTGGGAGGCCCTGCTGGGTGTGCAGGGGACCAGCCTAAAGCATCCCGGCGGGTTTGATGACACTGTCGCTTCTGGACGAGCCCTGTGGGAGTGTGAGCCTCTTGGGGGTCACACTCAGCTCTTTGTTCTGAGGCCGGTCTGCAGGGGCTCCGACACATCTCAGAGCCCCTACCTCGGCAGCCACAGACACTCCAGGGTGGCTGCAGAAGTGAATTCCAACAGAACCAAGCAGAGAGCCCGCACTGCTGCGCCTTGGGAGCCGCGCTGCTCCACCAGGGCCGAATTGCCTGGGAATTCAGGGAGACAGGAGAGCCTCTCCA
>NW_005054675.1:219327-232470 GCF_000277835.1 Geospiza fortis | reverse complement strand
ATAATAAAATAATTTATTATAAATTTTTTTTATAGTTTGTGTATATATATAGTTTATATCAATTATATAAACTATAATTGATATAAGTGATAAATTTTTTATAGTTGATATCAATTTTTATTATTGTTTATATCTATTACCATTCATTTTTACTACTATTGTTCATTGTAATAATTTTTTGAAATTCAATTTTATTATATAGATTTACATTTTATTTTTCTGGTTCTTCCACTGTCCAGTCCTGGCATCCCCTGAACCTGTGCAATTTTTTCCAGTACCCCTGGATCTTTTGGACAAGCCAGGCTGGAAGCACTCAGCATCCTCTGCACCCAGTCCAGGGGTGTTAGGTAGAGGCCCTCAGTCACATGTGATTTATTTGAATCCTTGGCTGCCTTTTGTTCATCACAGGTAGAGGCATAAAGGAAAAATGCCTGAAATCAGCTGGGTGGGTAGGAAGTTTCTAGCTCCCCTTTCAGCACAGGTATGGGTTTGAGAGCATGAGCAGCCTGGCAGAATGGACAGACAGCCCTGGGGCCCTGGAGCCTTCTTGCACTCGAGTGACAATCAGCTGTTTTTAACCCAGTCTGGGCTAGAAAACCTCTGTGCCTGCCCACAGTGAATCACTCCCCTGAGCAGTTTGTTCTGAGATGCATGTGCCAAATAAATTGTACACGGGCAGTAGATTTTTTTTCCCCTGTGCCTTTGGCATATCAACAGTTGGATTTTGGCCCCTTAGCATAGGGAGGTATGGAGTGATAGCTCCTGTCCAATTGGTGATCTCCTCAGAGCACGAGGAGTGTGCACACATGCACAGATCCAGCGGTATCTCCTGCCAAACCACAAACAATTACTTGAGATCTGTTATAAAATGTGACTTTGTCCATCTGCTTTTCATATGGCTTTTAATTTCCACTATTTCCTTATATATAATTCTAGGTGTCTGTTTAACCATCATGTCAAGGTGTGTAGCATGCAATTTGAATTATATACAAAATGCAGAGAAAAAATCAGAGGCATTATTTCCTAAGGATGATTCTCTGATAACAAACTGCTGAATAATGTTTGAATGTTTCAAGTATGTTCTTACAAACAGCAAAAATTAACCAGTGTTTTTCTATAAAGCACAGTGGATTCTGAACACAGTGCTGTGGCTAATTTTTAACTTACACCGCGTGTCACAGTGAAACACAATTAAAGTAATTAGCCTGTGGTAAATGTCTGTTCATGCCTCGTAAACAAAAACATTTCCAGTGGCATGGTTTTGTACAGCAGTCGTGCTGCATTCCCTCTGTTGAATAAGTTGGAGTGAAAGAGTCAGTGTAACAGCTTTTAAACTACCCTTGTTATCCGTGGTTGCCATGGGAATATTTTCATGGCAAGCCTGCACGGCCCTCTCAGGTTTTTCTGGAAGAGCATCAGGACAGAGGAGCAGTGCTGAGCTCTGGTCAATCGTGTGCTTCACTCTTTGCCACCTGTAGACAGCAGCAAGTGGCAGGGGGAACAGTTTTCTATTTACTACTCTTTACACTAAATACCCACCAAAATGCTCCTGTTTTGTGCTGTAGCAACTTTTCTCCTGTCTTCCCACAAAGACTGGAAAACTATACAGGCACAAAAATTGTGTTGACAATGTACCCCTCTTCCATTCCCTTTCCTTTAGCTGTTGTGTACAGCTCCTGCTCACTCTGATTCCCACTGTCTGTACATCATTGAACTTGCAGCCAGGTGACAGAACTGTGGTTTTAGATCTCCTTACACTGATTTAAAACCCCTGCTAACATGCACAGCTGCTGCAGAGATCTCTTCTCCTGTCCACCAGAGACTGAAGTGTTTGATTTTTTAGAATGGGGCACCCCTTGGAGAGCGGGGTTGTTGCTGCTCCACAATTCCTGTGTGTTCCTTCGGAAAGTCTCTGGATTTGAGCTGCCTGAGGCTCTTCTGACCAAGGCTCTGTGGGTGCTGCCTGTGAAAACAGCAGAAGGCTCTTGTCACCTTGAGGCGTGCTCGAGCCACCTGCTCCAGCCCCAGCAAAGCAGGGAATTGCAGAGCAAACAAAGACTTGCTGTGCCAGCAGGAGGATGCACACAAACAAGTGTCAGAGCTGCCCCGTGGCCATCTCCTCTCTGTTTATTTCTGCAGGTAAAGCAAGCTGCCCGTTTGCAGGCTCAGACCCTCTTTGGCAGCAGCTCTGCCTGTCTTTTTATCCAGATGTAATTAGTAGGGTTTAAAATGTAAAGACTGAAATCCTGATCATGAAATAACAGTGCAGAGGCCTTCACAACCCTGGCAGTCTCTGTTCTTTTACCTGAAGATGCCACTTCCTTTGCTGAATAATTTTTAGTGTCCTTTATTGCAGGTTTGATAAAAGGGAAGAATAAAACTAAGGAACAATTTAAATTTTATGTAATGAAAACCTACTCAAAATTAGTCTTCATTTCTTTCCAGTCAAAGTAATGGTCTGTGGCTTTTCTGAAGATGTCAGGTAATCTCTTGATAATATTGATGATAATGAAGACCTTGGAGGAACAGGAGGATTTACTAAGGGTAGATTCTGTTTTATGGGCAAGACTTCAGCAAAAGCTTTTGAAATTTTTTTGACACTGGTGCAGATTAAGAAATATTTTAAAAGAAAATTTCTCAGTCAAAAAGCATATATGAAAATCCTTAGCCACACATTGCATGCAGTATGCCTGGTACTAAAGAATATTTAGATCAGAAGCATAACAGACCCTCCTAGAGCTGGAATGTGCATTGTGACAGGTTCTTCTCTTTGCTTGGAGTCCTCTCTTTTACTTTGAAGGGCTCCTCTAGCATGAGGGTCAAAACAACTATGAGAAAACTATAAAGTTACATCGTCAAACTTGTTTATCTTCTTAATTGAGACACCAGTGACTTCAAATAAAATCTTGAAATCTGCTCAGAGATTTTGTTTAAAGACTTTCTCCTTTTGTTTTCAAAAGTGTCTTCTTGTCCCTGCTTTTGCCTTGGGAACAGCTTTCCTTGTTTTGTTTTCAAGTAAATTATCAGATTTTATCCCAATCTTATGCCAGTCCTACTTAAGGAAATGCTTCTCTTAAATCTCCAGTGCACAGATTTTACAATCAAAGTGAGGTTAATTGAATTTTTTTTCCTTAAAGGCGAAGTCTTTTGTTAATTATAGTGTTATTTGAAGTATGCTTGGTGTTTTACTGTTCACAAGCAACCTGCCATGTTCCTGTAAGCTTAGAACCAAAACATACTGTAAGATAAAGTAATTCTATTGTTATGTTGGGTTTTAAAAATATTTCCATACCTATTCTTGCATTTTATTGATGCCACTGTGCTCTCTACTCTTCTTAAGCCTCACTTTTAATTTGTGTGACAATTTAATGTGCTGTATAATTACAGTAGCTCTCACTGCACCTGTGAACCACTGCCAAGTTACTTTGAAAATAAAAATGAAACCAAAACATCCCAAAACAGACCAGGTGTTTTGAGGGCTATTATCTGATGGTATTCTATCTGTTTAAAAACAGACTGATGCAGAGGGCAAAATTGTTTTTTAAAACAAATCTGGGACAAGTTGTAAGAAAGCTATGGATGAAATAGGTAATATTCAGTAGATACTTCTTTCTTTTTGCCCTCTGGTAGTAAATTACAATGTCTCAATACTCCTCCTCTGAAAAGATGGTTTACCAAAGAAGACAATGTTTTTGGAGAACATTACTAGTCTGGGAGTCCTATGCTAGATGTCCATTTGGAGAAGAAAAAAACCCAAAAAACCAAACTGAGGGCATGGATGAAATAGCTGTTCATTAGCAACCAGATTGGATTGGTCAGTGGGAGGACTCTGACCCTCTCTAG
Source organism: Geospiza fortis (assembly GCF_000277835.1). NCBI lineage: Eukaryota > Metazoa > Chordata > Aves > Passeriformes > Thraupidae > Geospiza > Geospiza fortis. The sequence goes on along the minus strand of NW_005054675.1, from coordinate 228,627 downwards.
AGAATGTCACTCCCTCTGGGATGCACTCTGGCAAAGGGAATACAGGACATTTTCCTGTCAGTTGGCATGATGAAGCTCTTGGTTCACATTTTCAGTTCATGTACTCATCCACTCTCATGGCTAAAGCAGTATGAGCCAGGTAGAGGGAATCTGCATTTGACTTCCAGACATTTCACAAAAAAAACTTGGCAATGCACAGTAAACAGAAGAGAAAGCAGCTGCATAATGTTGTGAAATGGTTTGGTAGCCTAGGCAGCAGGGACAGCTCTTGTAATTCACTGTCTGAGACCTCCTAATTGGTCTGAGAATTGATTTGATAAGAAGCTTTCCAGCCTACCTGCAGGAGCCATCTCATCTCACAAGGCTCAGGGTGATGCTTCATTAAGGAAAGGTTTTTCATTAGCTTATTTAACCATTATGAAAGGGTTTTGTTAGGGAAAGTTAATTCAGTCTCTTCAGCAAAATGTGAGAACTACCATGGAAGGGGAAGAAAGGTAAGTTAGGATGGCAAAACTTTGGGAAAGGAATTGCTGTTATGTCTATGATAGGAAATATGTTAAGCTATTAAGGGAAATAACTGGTAGGGAACCAAAGTTTATGTGCAGCAGTGGGTGTTAAAGTTACAGACTGGAGAGTCCACAGGATTTTCTTATCTGTGCTGCTGAATTGATTTTTTTTCGTCTATTTTTGGACTAACAAGATTTTCAGGAGAGACTGAGAGCTCTTTGTAAGCAAGTTCTGTGCATTGTTTGCTTAGACAATCTCCTGAAGGGGTACTATTAGTTGGTGAGATGTGTCAGAGATTGGTCTAGCACTTGTCTAGAACCTGATCACACTGGAGGTGGTGAGTGGTGTTTGTCTGGACTAGGGAGTTGGCTCAGATCAAGTGTGTGATGTTCAGCACTGTTTTTTCACATAGACATTTCCAGCTGGTTGTCTTGGGAATCTTAGTTTCCATTATCAGAGACAGTGACATGGAAAGAGTGAGTATTTCAATTTTGTGTTCTTCCTTCCATGAAGACATAGTTTAAGATTATGTTTTTGGTCATCTTTGGACCAGAGATGTGCACCTGCATCCTCTGTGTCCATCCTCTCTGCTTTAACCTTGCCTACTTCTCTTTCTTTCATTTTCTTGTAGCATCAAGAGGTTGCCAAAAGATCACATTCTGCATACTTATGAATCACGATTTGCTCATTTTACTCCTTGGCACCATCAAGTTCAGAAGTTATTTTAGAGAAATGCACTTCATTGTGCTTCCCCTGCTGTGAGGAGTGATCAGTGTCAGTCTCCAGCAAGCAGCACCATGTCAGACACCACAGTGACACAGCTCTGGGTTAAACACTGGTGCCTGTGGTCCCAGTGGCTGTGAGGAGCAGCCCTCTGCTCTGGCTCCATCCTGGAGTGTTCAGGCTGTCTAAGATGATCTCAGGAGTGTGTTGACAAGGATGCTGTTGACTACTGGAGGTGCTCTTACTGGTGTGTGTATTTAGTCTTACCCAAAGCTGGAGAGAAGTGCCAAAAAGCTGTTTATTCATGTTTGCACTGCCTAAGGAGGCAGCCTGAGCAGTGTGAGCTCACACAGCCCTGACAGTCCCAGAGGCAAACTTCCAGTGCTGCTTGTATTATTGTAAACCAGCAGAGAGTTTGCTCTCTATTTACATATCTTACACAGCAGCTAATGTCAATGAATTAGGCCTTATGCTTAATTTAATCAATTCAGAAGGCTTTTCTTCTTCAGAAGTTATTATTCTGTGTGTAAACAATCTGGGGGATTTTGGCACATTTCCCACTGCCGCGGTCTCCTTCTCCATAACGCAACTGACAACTGTAATTAAATAGTTATGTTATTTCATGATAAAAAGCCATGTTGTCTCTCTGCCCCTTCCCAAAAGAGTTCTTTGCCTTTGTGTTCTGTCTCTGTTCTGCAGCAGTTATTTCACAGAGTGCACTGATACAGCACTGAAGTTTATCATGCTTATAAAGGTTTACTGAGCAGGGTCCTATATTATTGAAGACCTTCCTTTGGATTACCTTTGCTGGCAATGTGTCTTGATGTCCTTACAAACCAATCAGGGATGATTCTAAAATCAGTCATCATTCCTGAGGAATTGTAGTCATAGAACAGTTTGGGCTGGAAGGGACCTCTAAAGGTCATTCTTCCAGTGACCATTCTTCCAAAGTCTTCTTCTATTCCAACTGCCCTGGAATGAGCAGGGACATCTTCAGCTAGATCAGGTTGCTCAGAGCCTTATCCAACCTGGCCTTGAATGTTTCCACCACCTCTCCTGTCCAACCTGTTCCAGCTTTTCACCATCCTCATTGTAAGAAATTACTTTCTTTACATCTAATCTGAATCTACCACCTTTTAGTCTAAAAGTCATTATCCCTTATCTTATTGTGACAGGCCCTACTAAGAATTTCATCTTCATCTTTCTGGTAAATCTCTTTAGGCACTGGGAGCTGTTATATGGTCTTCCCAGAGCCCTCTCTTCTCCAGGCTGAACAGCCCAAGTTCTTTCAGCCTTTCCTCATAGGAAAGGTGTTCCATCCCTTGGATCATCTTCGTGGGCCTCCTCTGCACCTGCTGCAATAGGTCCTTGTCTTTTTTGTGGTGAGGACTCCAGGGCTTCAACTAGGCTTTGGTTTCTTGAGGAAATTCCATTCATCTCATTAAAGTTTCAATCATTTAATTTTTATATAGCCATTTTTTAACTTAACATGATTTTCCTTCTGGGCGGATAACCTATTTCATCCCTGTAAACTTAGGTCAGATGTTATTATCATTGCTGCCTTGAAGGATGGTCAAAATGTGGTCATTCATCTCATCCACTGGTTTTTTTTCCCTTGTGGACTGATTCTGTCTAAGGTTTATAATTTTGTAATGCTGCATTATTCTTGTTTAACATTTTTTTGCTGTTTTCAGTGGTCAGTGAGGCTGCACTACAGGCCACTGGTATTTAAACCATGAATGACTAGCATTCTTCTAAATAACCCACCCCTGCTCTTGAGTTTTGCACAACTTCTCCGTCCTGTCAGTTTTCTGTTCAAACAGCTTGCTTTAAAGAAAAACCAGAATAAAGTCACTCAGAAAACTGTATTTTCTGTACAAACCATTATTAGATTTGGGGTGGAAGGGAAGAGAAAGAAGAATGGTCATCAGGGTCTCATTTGGGGAGACCCTGGGCTCTGGATGAGTTAGTAATGAAAGAGGTGCTGAAAAGTGCCTGCCAAGCCAGAGAGGAGTTGCACTGACCTAATCAAGAAACAGTGATAATATTATTTATGGGAAGAGCAGGTTTCTGTTCCTATGCCACCCACAGCCCCACAGGACTCAGCTGTGTGACTTTTGTGGGCTCTTAACAGCATTTTGTTTTGTTCTTAACAGCATCAGGAGCAGCAGCAACGGTGGATGGAGAGCAAGGAACTGCCCAAGGAAATGATGGGCATTGGGATTTTTGTAGGGGCTCTGTGTGCAATTGTGTAGCAGAAAGGAGAGCAAGGGATGGGGTGGGGGAAAGCAAAGTGAAAACCATCCCTGGAAGAATGGGTTGTCTTTTCTAGAAGTCTGAGACCTTGTGGGTTACTTCTAGTAGCTGGCACATCTGGCAAAATAAATCACAGATGAATTAATTTTTACCACCGAAGAGTCTGGCTGTGGCTCATTAGAGGCTTGGGCATCTTGCAAAGATTAAGTTATGGTGGTGACCTGGCTTCTGTTGGCACTTCATTTTTCAGGTGTTTACAAAGTTCCCTGAAGTTTTGATTCATTTTAAAGCTGCTCATCTTACAGATATTACTTTGTACTATTCAACTTTTTCATGCTTTTCAGTTTCCCCCCAGCTGGAAGTGGGGATGATGGGAGGAAAGATGCCCCTGTAGCCTCCTGCCTCCCAGGCAGCTGCTCTTTATCTTGATGGTATAATTCACATATAAAAAATTGAATTGAGTCTGTTCAGTTGACTACACACAGCAACAGCTGATCAAACAGCAGGTTCATGCTGAGCACTATGATTACCTGGATTACTAGGAGAGCTTGAGTATAAACTGGGCTCATTTTTGCCTGAGTGATAAATCTGTGTTTGAATGTATTAAATGTTGGAGCAAGACACCTCTTTTGTTCCAATATGAATTAATTTTTTATGAGGTAGCTTGGCCAGAGGCTTAATCAGTGACTTATGCTAAATAACGAGCACAAATGAGGAAAGGAAAGGGTGTAAATGCATTTTTTTGTCCACTTTAGATATTTATCTTTTCTTTTATGTTTCCTTCACCATTTTTGCCCCTACACATTCTATCAGAATGGTACAATTGTAGTGGCAGCATTTTTTTTTCATAGCAGTGATGTTTTTATGAACTGTTTGGCTCAAACTTCCTCCTGCTTGCACTTAGGGATGGATGGATGGATGGATGGATGGGTGGAAGGATGGATGGATGGATGGATGGAAGTCACAAGTTATCTTATTTAGTAGCTCTCTTTTGGGCTTCTCTAGATGACATTCTCAGCCTTTTGTATCTCAGCTGGGGAATGATTTGGGCTTGCAGCAGGGTTCATCTTAATTTTTTGGTTGCTCAAATAGATAAAATGTTCACAAATCCTTGTAGGTTTTACAGTTTAGCCTCTGTGTGTGTGTGTGCACACCTGCTTGTATTTTTGGGCTGTGATGATGGTAGGAATTTCCAGAGAGTCTCTGGGGCGTGGCTGTTTGGAAGTGACACTGAGAGGTTCTCCATATAAATCTGTAATTATTATGTGCTATTTGTGTGAAAATCATTAGCTGAAGATGAGTTAAAATGTGAAACAAAATGAGCAGCCATGGAATGAGGACATGATGGGTCTGCTGGGCTTTGCTGTTGCCCAGCCTGGCCTAGGTGACCACCTGTGAGTCATTAGATACTGAGAAATCTGGGAAATTACATGTCAATCTTTAATGTCAAGATATGAGAATGATGGTCTGTTTATTTTTTAAGTTCACTTCTTCCAGTTGATTTTGTTTTTTAAGCATTTACTTTTCTCAGAGGACTAAAAAAAAGAATTCTTTGCTTGAGAACAAGCAAGACTTGGCAAAACAGATAAGCATTTCTCTTCTGAGGCCACTGTTGCATAATTTTACAAAATTTTCCAGATGCAGCTCAGTCTTTTTTTCCCACATTGTTGTGTATGGAAGTCAAAACTATTCTTCAGAGTAAATCTGACTGGCATTTTATTTGCTTGTAGATCTCTTCATAATAGTAATGCCTGAAAGGATGCCTTTAGGAAGCTGCCTGTATAGACCCTCAGCCAGTTCACTGTGCTCAGCTTTATTTGATCCAGTGCTGTGATCTGTTTGCTGTACTACTTTCAGTTCTCTTTTTTTTCCCCCTCTATTGTGTCTGTTGTGTTTTGAGGCAGCCCAGATTGTAAACTAGCAGAAAGGGATGACCTAAGCTAAAGGAAGCCCTAGGACTGAGGGTGTGTGATAATACCAGAATATAAATGATAATTATATTATTAATATTATTATTAATATTAAGTTTTTCGGTATATCCTGGAGCCATAACAAAGGACATGCAGAATGTGTTTGGGTTTGGTTTCTTTACCTGGCTGAAGCCTAGAAGAAGAATTCTGACATGCTTTTAAAGTGTGAGGTGGCCATAGCTGTTCATGACAAGTCCTTTAAATGAAGAGAACACAGTAAATGATTGATACTAGAAATACTCAACCTTTGAAAATCTGGAGTGCCCAGTTTTGTCAATATGAAGTTTCAGGGGGAACTTCAGATGTAAAAGTGAAGTGGAAATGGGGGAAGCCTTGGGCAGAGCAGCTGTGCCTTCAGTGCTCAAGCCTGGGTTGCACTGAACCAAAGGTGTTGGGTTTCCACCCAAATGTCACAAATTGTCTTCATCCCATGCTTGTCAGGGCTTGAGCTTAACACCCCCACAGCTTTGGTCATCTCACTCATATCTGCCCAGGCTCTGTGTAACTTAACCAGCTGCAATGCTTGGGACAGGCATAGGCTGAAAGTTTGCAATTCTGGTTTTAGAAACTTAACATATGCTCCTCTCTGTACCATGGCTGGATCATCCATGAGCTCTTGCATGGACAAGAGATCACAGAAAGCTGGGACTAGATTTTATGCTCCCATGAAGTCCCATTAACTCATGGGGATGCTCTTATTGACCTCGGTGACAAAATTACAGAATTAGAACTCAGGCAGAAAAGCTCATTGTCTTGGCTAGACAATGAAATGCCAACAGAAATAAATTATATTTGCTCATAGAGTGCTGTATCTTAGCCAGAAATGTTAGGTCTTTTGTACAAATATTTTAAGTAAATGTACATTTTAAGCAGATAGGTTGATAATGTCTCTTTTTGCTTCTTGGGGTTTCTGAAACTGTAGTTTTGTTGTTTTCCTAAGCTCTGTAATGTTCTAGGTGAGTGATACTCATTTAATGACATTAATTGCAGCATGTTGATACAGTTTAGGAAAACAGAATATCTCTCCCCATGGCCAAAATATGTGGGTCAAAAAAGAGTTATTTTGCTAGTTTTCACTGTACTGTTTAGACATGAAGTGACAATTTACATTGGCCCAGCTCTACCATGGCTTTAGGTTCTGAACTATAATTTTTGGATTTTCTTTGGTAAGATCGAGTCAGATATCTAAATTACTATTGTTAAGATGGCCCAAATTAGAGAAGGTAAAAGGTTACCTTCACACTGAAGGCACATTATTCTTCACAAGAGCAAAATTCCTCGACCTTTCCATAATGTGAGGAACCTTACAAAACAATCCTGTACGACCTTAACTCACCCAGACCCTGGGTTTTGCTTTTTTGTCGCTGTTGTTGTGTTGGTTTTTGTTTTATTTACAATCCATATCTATAATGCCTTGCAGGCATTATTGTCTCAAGCCATTATTTCAATTAAAACATTTTGGCTGGCTGATGATGAGTGACAGAGCTAAAGGTGACCAGTGCCAGGTTCAATCTCTCAGTGCTGGAGCAGTAATCAGATTGTGTCCATTAGAGCACAGACAAGACCAAGGCTACTAAATTGCAGTTTCCAGCACAGCAATGCAATGAGGAAGCTGTGGAGCACCAGGGAGAAATCCCACTGGTGCAAAATGGCTGCTTGGCTGTGGGTGAGGTCTTCTCCCTGCTCCTGCCCTCCACCCCTCCAGGCTCACAGTGACATGGAAGCTGTCACTGTCACAGACATATTTTATGAAAAATACTTTTGACAGGATTTTTCTCCTGAGAAGCTGAGAGGCCTCAGAAATGAAATGTAAACAATAATCATCTGCTGCTGTGGAATGCAACAGGTCCATCTGTGATTGGTCCATATGAGTTGTTTCTACTTGATGACCAGAGGTCCAGCTGTGTTCGGACTTGGGTCAGTCACAGGATTTTATTATCATTCCTTTTCTTTCTTTGCTAGCCTTCTGATGAAATCCTTTCTTCTATTCTTTTACTGTAGTTTTAATATACACTATTAATATATATCATAAAATAATAATAAATCAGCCTTCTGAAATATGGAGTCAAGATTCTCATCTCTTCCCTCATCCTGGCACCCCTGCGGACGCCACCACAATCACTAATGCTGATGGCACTGAATTACAGGATGTGGTGGGGATGTTTCTTAGGAGGAGGTCAGAGAGCCTTGAGTATAAATAAGGAGGGGTTTTGTTTGAATTTTTGAGTAATTAGGTCTAAGCAGCAGCAAAATGGATTCTTCTGCTGACTGATCTGATTTTTACATGCTTGAAATTTAATTCCTGATTGATGGAGTGTTTTTTCTCTTTCCCCCACAATTTACCTCACCTCTTTGGGGCGTGTTCCTCTCAGTTTCTTCTTAAGGACCTCATTCATTGCAGCTGTGTTGACCACTAATGGTGGTGTTGTCCCCAAATGTCCTTTGTTTGAATTTTTGAGTAATTAGGTCTGAGCAGCAGCAAACTGGATTCTTCTGCTAACTGATCTGTGTGTTGACCACTAATGATGGTGTTCTCCCCAAATGTCCATCTGCAGCATTAACAGATGGATTTTGTTTCTTTGGGTACAGTGCAGCAGTTTTGGCCAAATTAATTTATTTGCTGTATGTATTTTGTAAGTATTCCTGAGCATCAAAAGTGGTAGGTCAGGGATACTGTAAAAAGACATTTAATAGTGAGGAAAGTTGTATTTTCCGTGTGATCCTACAGCAATAGCAGCTTCTATAACTTTTTGTAGGTTTTGACAGATTTTCTATTTTTTTCTTAGCATTTTAGATACTTCAGGTGCAGATTTTTTTATTTGTTTATTTGGTTTTGTTTTTTTTTTTTTAAGTTTTTTTTTCTTTGACACTCATCACTTAAATTAAGAAAAGAAGTGGCCTCTCTGGTCAAAATGGGACTTATATTCAAGATCAAGAAGAAGAATGTGAAGATTACTAAAATAACAACTTCAATGTGTTAAATATCCATGGACATCTATGAATAATTGAATAATTCTGTTAAAAATACTTGAGTTCGCCTACCTTAGACCCTGAACTGAAGTCTTACTTGTCTGTATATAATCAATTGTGTTATGTTTCCTTTTTTTTCTTTTCCCGTCAGTCTTGTGAAACATTTCTGCATCCCCCAGTTTCTCCATTAACCCCAGGGCAGAGGGCTGTGCTTGTTCTGCAGGCTGTTATCTCATTTCCAAGGTGCATTTTTGGGCACATCCTGATGCTGAGCCTGGTGCAATGTTTGTTCACTGCTCTGGGCTGCACCAAGGCTGCTCTGCCCTCTGGTCCTGTGCAAAGCAGCCTCTGCTGCCTGACATCTCTGCAGGCTCAGTCATTTAGATGTGGCTGAACGGGTTGACAGCCAGGAAAAAAAATCCTTTGCAAACATACCTTTTGTGTCAAAATAAATACAGGGAGAAAAATGTTGGCAAATTCCATAAATTGGAGGAAGTTCTGCATTAAGAGCTGCAAGTTAATACAGCACAAGCACAATGGCAGCATTTCTTCCTGCTCAATGTACAATTTTAGTCAAAGGGAGGAATTTTTATTGTTATAAGGTGAACAATTTTTTTTTGTGCCAGCCATTTTAGAAGCTATTAATTGAATGCCTTTGGCTTAGAACTTTCTTTGCTCCCTTCATGAATTAAAATTTAGAATTTGTAGATGATTTTTATAATTATATGAGAGAAGCAATTTTTTTTCCTAGAAAGGAGATAATAATTACGGGGGAACATGATAAAATAGTAAATAATACAGAGAAAGTACAACAGGAATGCTTTCAGAAATTTACAGCTTTTCAGATGCAACTTCCAGTCATGTCTTTTCTAGT
>NW_005054675.1:212525-219317 GCF_000277835.1 Geospiza fortis | reverse complement strand
TTTTTTTTTTTTTTTTTTTTTTTTTTTTTTTTGTGAAATGCTAAGATTAAAGGTTGTTTCAGTAAAATTGCTGATTCCAGGCAGAATAGAATGGTGCTATTAAATTTCAGGGTTTTTAGAAAATATGCTTTAAAATACTCTTTAGATATTCAAATATATTTGATCATTGGGCTACATTGTAGGGCACATGGGGGTCAGATGAAAAATTAGATTCTTCTCACATTTGTAAAAATAAATATAAATATAATAAATATAATATTTATATTATATATAATAGAAGTATACGTAATCCAAATAAACACACACATATATATATGTATATATAGATCAATATATGTAATAAAGGTTGGACTCTGTGATCTTGGAAATATTTCTAAGCTTAATGATTCTATGATTCTATGCAATAGCAGTTTGGATTTTGCCCTAGCATAAGTATTTAAGATTTTCTGTTTTAAAAAAGAATTAAAAATCTGAATTAGTCATTTTCTCAGGATAAAAAACCTGTTGATGTTAGGAAGTGAGGTTGTAATGAAGTTATTTAGTGAAATGGTAAAATTTAAGGTGTTTAGTAGGTACAGAGACATCAAACAAGAAAGAAAGAAGATGGAACTGAAGATGAAATAATTACTGTGATGATTACATTTGAGTCCACTCTGTGTGAATGCAGAGTGCTGCACGGTGGGGGAAGAAATGATTTTCGTGACTTGAACTTGTGTTCTAAGATTCTGGGGGAGGCAATCTCCCAGCAGCATCTCTGGGTGGCTGCCTTGGGTACCAGGTTGCCATGGTGACAGATGGAGGCTTGCCCGGGTAAGCATCCTCTAAACACGGTGGTATTTTCAGTCTGGGGCTACAAATAATCATCTTTGCTTCTTTGTTGTTTGCATTAATTACCTGCCTGTTGGTTCTTTGAGCAGAACTGCAGATGAGGCTGCTTAATTGTTTGATTTCTATATCTCTCTCTCTGTATTTATATATGGCTCTCTGTGGTCCCTGGGAGAGAGCTGACCTGTGCTGGAAACTACACCCAATTTCTGTCCTCTGTGAAGTGGTGGCAAAAGTGGCTGAGTCCTTATATTGCAATTCAGATCTAGTTCTACTGAAATGCTCCTGGGGAGCAGGGAAATCTGCCTCTGGGTGACAGAACACTGAACATAGGAGCAATAATAGCATCAGTCACAGTTTTGGATGGTTTTTGCATTTCAGTGCCTTGCTTGTGAGGAATGGGGGCAATCTCAAATATCTGCCTTTTGTTAGTGGTGTGTTAAGGTGGCAGGTAAGCCAGAGGCAGAGCTGGAATGTGAAACATGTGAAGGGTTAAACTTCTCAAGAGGAGACCTTATATCATGTGTGACTGATTTTTCTGGACTTTGCTTCACAAGTATTGTGTGTGCTCTGTTTGCAGCAGTCGAGGCACAGAGAGACCACTCTGCCTCTTGCCCAGAAAACAGGCTGTGGTTTGTGGGGTTTTCTTCAGCAAACCTCAACCTCATGCCCCAATATTCACATTCTAGTGTTCATTTCCATTTTAATATGCTGTTCCTGGTGCCTTCCCTGCCTTTGCACCACTTTGGCTCTGAGCTCTCCCTCCCAAACATCCACTCCCCTCACTGTTATTATAGTGACAGTCCAAGAGCCCACCTGGGGCCTTGGGTCCAGCTCCAGGAACAGGTATGGAGTGATGTGGCAGTTCTGTGATTCCCAATGTGTGAGATACCAAAACCAGCAACGTTCCCACCTGACACTTGCACTGTGATGTGGTATCTGCCACCAGCAGCCTTGAGTTTTCCTGTTCTGTGTGTGCTGAAAGACCAACTCTGCTCCTTTGCTGTGCCCTCTGACCCTCCTGGGCCTCTGCCTTTGCTTCCTCCATCTTATTCCTGTTGTGTGTTTGTGATGATTTCTGCAGCAAACTTGGGCCCAGAACAGAGCTGTGAAGTGGCTGAGAGGCAGGGGGGGGTCACCAGCCCTTGAACTGATCAGGTGGTGCTTAGTTTGGGAACCCTGCAGACTGCATCTTCCAAGCCCCAAGGACACATCCCTGCCCCTGCAGAGATCAGATCTGCTGGAGGATGGGCATGGACAGGGCAGTGAGGGATTAATGAGCCTGGTCCTTCCCTCAACACTGTTCTGGATTTTGTTTTTGCTTCAGGAAAGAGGAAACTCCTGTCCATCTTCAACAGGTCCATGGGTGAATGTGCCAGGGGGTGGGGGAAAGGTGCCACATGGCCCAAAATGGGGAGTGAATACTGGGTAGGTGCAATCAGGTGGATGAAAGGTGCAGGAGGAGACAAGGAGGTGGTACCTGGGCTGCCAATCACCTGCAGTTCAGTGGAATCCAGAGAGTTATCCTTTTACAAACTTCTCTGTTGGTTCAGCTCCTGGGAATGAAGTGCCTTTGTTCCCAGCTGCACTGCAATGTTTATTCATTAGATTTTAATAAAGAAAGTCAAATCTCATATCCCTTAATCAGTGTGGGTAACTGAACACTATTAATTGATTACTCAATACCTGTTAGCATGAAAAGCCAGCAGAGACCTTCAGTGACAGCGGCCTTCAGTTTATGCATTCATTCTGTAAATTATTAATAACTACTATTGATCCTCTCCCAACTGATGAAATGTTTGTCTTTTTTGAGAAGTAACTTCTTTTTTTCTTTGACAGATAAGCCAGATTTATTTAGGAGATTTGTTGCTTATTTTTTCTCCAGGAGCCAATCTCTCTTTGCAAGTTTTTTGAAGGGGTTGTCCATGTTTACATACCATGGCTGTTTATGTATTATGTTCTTCCTTGGTCTCTTCAAATATTTTTGAGTGTAGTCAAGGCCACTGATCCAGCCAGATGTTTTTGCAATATAATTTCCTCAGTAGGAAGTATGGAAAGACCTTTATCAGTTTCATTACTGGTTTTCTCACAAAACACTTACATGAAAACCCAAGATAAATAAGCCCATGAAACTAGGTGGGGGGGGGAAAGGCAGGAGGGTATGATGTTTTAATGGAAACATCTGCAGCTGTTCTTCAGAAAATGTCAAATTCTTCAGATAGGTCTACACTATTGTAACTTTTTTTCCTTTATTTTTTATTATTTTTTCAGATGGAGAAAGAAAGAGCTTAACTGCAGCACACTGCAGCAGTTTCACTACAGGGCTAGGAACAGGACTGGGTTCTTCTGCCCCCAGTCCATGAGTTGGTGACCACAATGTTCTGTAGCCTCTCCCCAGGAATGCTATATTTTCTTCATTTTCATTTCATTCACTCCTGCCATGTTAGCTTGGGCCATCTGTTTTTTCTGTCTGTTCTTTTTGCCATTTCTTCCACTGCTGCTTTCTGCTTGGAACAATCTGTTTGGATGACAAAAACTGCATGTACTAGGACACACAGAGGGAGCTGATTGCATTCTCATGGTAACAAGGCAGGGAGCCAAAAGGAGAGATAAATTATGATGTATGAGTGTGGCTTCCAGCCTGGCCTCTTGCTGAACTGTATTCAACACATCCTGTTGGTTCAAAAGTATGATACAACCTGCTAGAATATAACTCTTGTCCTACTAGAAATTCACATGTGGCCAAAGTAAGCCCCTCAGTTTATTTAAATCTCAGTTTGTGTGCTGAAGTAAAAGGCAGAGATGTTTTTAGGAAGTTGAGAGCTTGTGGGCTGGGTTCCCTCCATGTGCACCCTTTCTAGTTCTCTTCATTCCCACAGCAGCTTGACACACTTGCTGCAGGGCTTGACTCTGATATTTTCCACTGCAATTGTGAGGATTTTTGACATCACAACTAAAAAGAGATATTATCTCCTCTGTTTTTACTGTTCCTTCGCTTGGGTGTCCCAGCTTCAAGAGTCACAAGATGGAAATAAAATGTATTAAAAAATGGATGAGAAAAAAGCAATTTTTGTGGTAGACTTACCCATGCTTTTAATTCTGGTTGCCACACACAGCTGCACATTCTATCTCTTAGTCAGACCATGTGTTCTTCTGGAGATGAAACCTCTGACCTGACTGTGTGGGAACTTTGCTACTGTGCTCCAAAATATTCAGAACTGGAAAGCAGAGACATAGAATAAATGTCAGGAAAACATCCTGAATTTAGGACAATCCTAATAATACTTCTTCTTTTTTTGTTGTTGTGGTTATAAAAAATGAAATGCTGGGGAGGACAGCTTTCTGTTTACAAACAGTAAAGTTTGTAAGTTCTCTGCTTGGTTGGGTGACCATTGTACCAAGTCCTGGCTGATGCATCAGAATTCCTGAGCATGTGGTGCAAAGCTTGCTCAGCACATGTAAAATTGGACAACAAACTGTTTAATCAGATGACTTCAGTTCCTTTTAATGATTATTGGGTTTTGAGGGTTTTAATTCCACCACCTCACCACTCTGGCATAGTGTTTGAATGAAAAATTCAGGATTTGGATGGACAGCTATGAGAGTATTTACATATGAAGTCACAGAAGCTGTGCAGTGCATACACAGAAGTATTCTTTAATTGCTTTTCTTTTTATCTTTTAGGTCTCTCAGCAGCCAAGCTACTGACTGAGTCAGGCTTGAATGTGGTGCTGCTGGAAGCCAATGACAGAGTTGGTGGAAGAACTTTCACCGTAAGGGTAATTATCCCCAGAGCCATTTGTATACCACAAATTCATACTTACAGAGTGTGCCATGTGGGGGGAAATTTCTAGAGCATCAGCAGGTGGGAAATTTCCTGGTGTTGTACCTATAAGAGAAGGGAAAGACTGGCATGATGGTGGGGACAGAATATTTCTGTGATCTTTGGGCTCTGGAGTCATTCACCTGGGAAGGAGAACACAATGAGCTAGGTTTCAGAATAATTTCCTGGGGAAAGACACTGCAGAAATCCCTATGGAAGAAGCACACATGAGGCCAACCATGCTGTGAAGAGTGTTGAGCTGAGCTGTGGCACCCCTGTCACTCTGCCCATTAGAAAATCTTGCCTGTGCTGCTTCCTAGGACAGTGTGTTTTAAACTGGTCATTGGTGAGATGCCTGACCGGGCAAGAGCTGCACAGATGTCTTTGACTCTCTCCTCTTTCTGCCTGCCAGGCTCTTTCCTCTTTTTAAGGCTGTAATGTAACAATGGGTCACTATTCTGGTTATGAACTCCAAATGACAATCAACATGCTGGTTATGAACTCAGTAATCACCACACCAGAACTCTACCAAAGAATTTGTTTTCCATGGGGAGAAGAATCTTAGCCAAAATGCCCTGGGAGTATTTTACTTCCTTTCATTCCTCTGGATTGCTCTTTTAACCTGTATGCTATTTACAAAGGGCTTATCTCTTTTGGTTTTGGTTTTTTTTTCTTCCCTTTTGTGTGTGTTGTGTGTGATAAACCAGAACAAGCAAGTTAAATACGTGGACCTTGGAGGGGCTTATGTGGGGCCAACACAGAATCGTCTCCTGAGGCTCTCTAAAGAGCTGGGAATAGAGACATACAAAGTGAATGAAGTTGAGCACTTGATTCACCATGTCAAGGTAAGAGATGCTCCCAAGCTGCCGCTGTAAACATGAACATTGTAGTGATGTCCTTTCTCCTTGTTTCCCACTCTTGCTGCAGTGGAGAATACCCGTTTGAGTCTGCAGCATCTGAGTTTGTTGGTTAAAAAAAGTGTGTTGATAATGAAATCACAAAAAAATTTCTATACTAGTATAAATTATGACACACACACATCTTTATTTGTGTACCCTGTGGGTGCCTCCTGTTAGCTCATGCTGTGGTTCAGGTTAAATGAAAATTCTCAAAAAACTTCCTTACTTTAACGCTGTGTTTCATTATGTGCTTAGGAGAAGCCATTCTGCAATGACTGGCAAAATATTTGTAGGTGGTGTTTGATCAAAGGGTAAAGACATTGACAGTTTTTAAACTGTGACTCTTCTGTGCAGGCCAGCTCTGATACGCACTGCCCAGGGTGTCTGAAAATCCCTTTCAGAAGTCCTGGAGGCATTTCCAAGCAGGCTGAAAGTCTCTCAGGATGGGTTTCCTAAACCAGTGACATTTATTATGCTGATGAAAGAAACGTGAAAGGCTGTGTCTGGTTGTGCTGATGGGGAGACTTAACATGCAGGGTAGCAAAATAGTAACTGCAAAAGGCACTGGGAATCAGACAACCTTGTGGAGGCAGATCTGAGCCTCCACATGGTCTGAAATAGAACAGCTATGGCAAAGCTGTTAAAAAGCCCACGGATTCTCAGTAGGCATTCTCCAAAAGAGCATCCTTTCTCCTTTCCTGATATAGACCAGTGCTGCACTTGCACAGAAAGGAAACTTTCCTTGTTAGACCCAAGGACGTTAACTCTGGGTTTCGTTGGATGCTTAGGAAAAGCCATTGGGCAATGACTAGCAAAATATTTGTAGTTGATGTTTGATCAAAGGTTAAAGACATTGGCAGTTTTAAAAACAGCAATAGAGAAAATATGTCCTGTCATGTTTTCCCTTATTTTTTTTCCACTCAATTGTTATTAAAAAAAAAGTGTTCTCAAAGTGATTTGCTGTAGTGACTGTAATTACCATTTCTGTGGTAGAACTAATGGATACTTCCACGCTGCTCTATTTTGTGTGCCTCTGGCATCATCCTCAGAGCCAAATTTTCTGTCTGTTCACAGTATTTAACTCTCAAATCTCCCTAGCAGTGATAGGAGGTCATGCCACGAGGGGGAACACTTGACATGGCCAGTCAGGATGCCCGGCATTCCAAAATACTGCCAGAAATCACTGTTTATTGGGGTTGTTCCCAGTGAAGTGTTGAAAGTCTCCAAGAAGAGAGATCCCAGCTG
>NW_005054675.1:194446-212470 GCF_000277835.1 Geospiza fortis | reverse complement strand
CTCAATTGCCTGTAGGAGTTCCTGAAGAGAGGAGGGAGAGAACTGTGTGCCAGAACTCCCTGCTAGCCAAGCAAGAGGTAAAGAGAAGAGATAATTCCACAGTCAGCAGCACATCCTTTGCATTTTGTGATTTCATTCATTTAAAATCCTTTATTTCCATTTTTCTCCTGTGTTTATCCAATTGTAGGGAATCATTAACATAGTTGAATTACTCATAGGTAAATAATTGGCGTGTGAGCACTATATAATAAACATATGCACTGTCTTGTGGCCAAATCCTCAGCATTTCATGTATCTTCAACACATTCCTTGCAGGTTTCTGAGCCATGTGGCTTGTCCATGGTTTCCCTGAAAATGAACAGTGCTCGTGGGCTCCTTGAAATCTGGGCAGTGCTCCCAAGTTGTAGATTCAAAGTACACAAAGGGCTGTGTCCCCTGTGTGAATTTGAATTCACATGCTGACCCAAGCTTTGTGACTGTGGTCAAATGTAATTAAATTCTGGACCACAAAATTATCTGAGCCCAGAGAGGTGATGAAACCTAAAGCTTTTAATTCTTCTTTTTGCTGCACAAAAATCAGGCATCACAGTGCATCTTGTAAAATCAGCCACTGTTTTTACTTATACCCAAAGGCAAAATAAAGCCTTTCATAGTTAATTAAATTCATTTTAGAGGCTTTTTAATACAAGTAATATATGCAGCTTCTTTGTACTACAAAATGAAAAGAATGCATTTTGTTGATCTCTGGGTGGGTCTCTGCTAATTAGGCTTTACCAGCTTGATTGGGTTGCATGGTTATTTTCTCCTTTAATCTTTTTTAATGCCACGTTCTATCATGAGATTATTTTTGGTCTTGCTTATATGACGTGTGATATTTTCACAGAAACTCAAAATTATGTTTCTTGCCCGAATTTTTTTTTCTTTTCCCTCCACTTGTTAAGCAGTCTTTTTCATGGTCTTTGAAAAGAGATTAGTATGTTCTTTTCATTTTTGTAAATACTGGTTCATCAGCCTTAGTGGGAAAATTAGTATAGCTCTGTAAGTAGTATTTGGTAGGCAAATTGCTGCCTGAACACCCTTCATTTTTCAATAGCCCAACTGAAATTAGGTTCATAAATCCAGATTTGAGAAGCAAAAGCAGAACTGTCTGAGAAGTCATCATCTCCTAACAGTTCTCCCAGTGGACTGGTAGGCAGATGTAAAATCTGTGAAAATGCTTCTTAAAATGGGAATAAATTCTTAGCTGGCCAGGAGAGGATTCAGGTTCCTACCTTAGATATGCAAATTTGCTACTTTTGACTAGTGGTGTTTATTTTCCTCGCCAAAATGACAGCTTTTGTTTCTTAAAAAAGCAAAGCTAAGAGCATATAGTCCTAGTAATTTTTACCATGTAACAGTCTCTGGAAAGAATGAAATATGAAAACGTGCCAATTTTTGTGGGGGTTTAATTAACAAATTTTCCTTGTTAATTCAAGCTGTACTTCACTTCTGTGGAGTCTCATTAGCCATGCCAACTTTTTGCATTTTAAAACACAAATTTACCATATTTTCAGTTGTAACACGGGTTCATTCTCCGAGGTAACTGTGGGGCTGATTTGCTCTGCTATCCTAAATCTTTGTGAGGAAACATTTATTTGTATGAATGGCTTGCCCAGTGAATGTTTATTTTTACATGATTCCTTGATATGCTGTGAGGATGATCCACTCTTTGTCCAGCTGTGGTGCCAAGTGAACGTCTTCTGATCCTATTTTCTGCCAGATCTTTTTATGGGTTAATGCCATTGATGCTTCTTACAAATTCCATATTATAAAAAATTGGGGAAGCACTTGTTCCTTCTAATCTCTGTGTTGTCTCAGGGCAGGATAGTGGATAGTGCTAACAGCTGGCTGAGGTAGCTGGCTATTTTCACAGCCTGTTGCACTGAAACATTCCTCATGTGGTTATAATTGAGTTGTTTCTTTAGTGCCAAAAAGGCCCCAGGACCTATCCTGGGGGTCTTTCAGGTTAAGATGCTGGGAGAAACATGAAGCATCCCCTTGCCAGTCACTGGAGAAGTTCTTGACAGCAACTTGCCACCCCATCATTCCCTCAGTTAAGTTCCCTGTAAGAAGATGGAGTTTCCTCATGCTCATCCCTGTGCCAGCAGCCCTGGCTGGAGGTGTCTGAATGCATGTCATGCCCACTTGAAGTTTGGCACCATTTTCATGCAAAGATTAATAATTGACAGCTCTGGGGAGAGTGATAATGGGAACCCTACCTGCTGCACCTCATGAGGGTGAATGTTTAATCCTATGCACACAGTACTTTTAACCAGGACCCCAAATCTGCACTGATTTTGCCAGGTTGCCTACTGATCTACAGACTTGCAGAACAAAATTTTACAGCCCTCTTGGGTGTCATTCATTTTCGTCACTATTGTGCTTATTAAAATGCAGTTTGCAGTGGTCTTGTTCATGAATTAGAAATATGATGGTCGTGTTGTATTGGGATTTAATTAGCAGCTGGATAAGTAACTGCTGTGTCTAAAGCTGCAGAATTTAGTGGTGTTTCTTCTGTGATATCTGTGATACATGCACTGAAGCCAAGCAATATGATTTATGTAAGCTTTTCACCTGCCTTGTCTGCAAGTCTAAGGGCAGTATCTTCTGGCATAGTCTGCACTACAGAACATAACTGCTTAAATGCATTTTTGAATGACTTGATAAAAGTGCTTTCATTGTTCTTTGTGTATGTCAATTAGATTGCAGTCAGAGAATGAAAAGACTGTGAGACTCAGTAGATCTCAGTTTAAATGAGGTGAAATAGCCTCTTGTCGTTTGTTTTCTTTCCTTTTTGGTGGCAATTTGTGAACAAGAATTCGGAGAAAACTGGGAAGAAGACATTTGAATGTTGAAGAAGCTGGGCATCTGCTCTCTTGAAAGGGAAGCCAAGTAAATTCAAAGACACTTAAATTGCTGCAGGGCCTTGATAGTGTCATGTGTCATTACTGGAACACAGATCTCTGTTATTTTAACCCTTTACTGGAGATGAGGATGCAGACATTCCTGCCACAAGATGCTGTGTCATTATCACACCCACCTGTAGCTTCAAAAGTGAGTCTGAGGTTGGCCAGGCTCAAGTTGGTGAAAGCATCTTCCAGACCCCCAGAAGGGATATCCTGCAGTCAGAGAATGAAGAGCAGCTTTTGGCAGGAGTGTAGGAAAAGCTGGACATGTTTGGTCTCACTGGGCCTGCCCTGTAAATAGAGGGGCATCTTCCCTTTTCTCCATGCCAGCCAGCTAGCCGTATTTGCAAGAAGAAATTTCCTAATTAGGACTTTTAAAATTGAAATATAGATATTTGTATTAAAGCAGCTTAGAAGAAGCAATTATGGACAGCACATCTGCAAAGTGATCTCTGTTAATGGGAGGCTGTAAAGCAGGGTCTTGCAAAGGGTGTTTATTGATCAGGAAGATTGAATGGAAGGCTGGAAGCTGTGACCTAATGGTAACACGAGGATGAAAGCAGTAAGAAAAATGAACTGTGAATAAAGTATGCATTTCTTAATTAAATTTGAGGGGGAAAAAAATCTTCCTGAGTCTTAGCTTTCCCAAATTCCATGGTCTGTTGGTGAGGAGACAAGAAAAAGGACTTGTGCTCCCACCTAGATTATTTAATTGAGGCTGCTGGGAGAAAAAGCTTCAATTGCATCTGATTGTAGAACTGATTTTTGTTTCCCTTGAGAAGCTGATTCACATCTACAGGAAAACAGAATTAGAGAAATGTATGTTTAATACTGGAACAACTGGCTGAGCATACTGGGTTTCACATGTCTGTAAAATTTCATGTAAGTTTTCATATTTTTTGTGACCCCAAAGTCACATTCTGCATAAACCCAGTGTTCTAGTTGTGGAACAGTGTGTCTACTCAGTTATGCTGTGGGCAGATGCTCTTTTGAAGGCTTTCTTTCAAAGGAAGCTCCACTTTTCTTTAGTTTTCATATATTTATGCCCCATTTATCTGTTTTTTAGAAGGGAAGGAAGACTTTTCTTAAGACTAATTCTAGAAATACTAAATAGTTTTCAACTGATTGTATCAATTTTGTTGACTGGTTTAATTCAGATGTTGAAAGCCACATACAAGCTCAGTATAAAAGAATATTTAGAAACAAAGTCCCTGTAAATCTGTGCTTCATTAGAGACCTTAATGTTTTGTCTGAAGGTGTTTTTTCATTGTCTGAAACAAAAAAAAACCCTCATTCTGGTAGAAAGGAGAGTTAGTTAATTATTTTCAGAGCTGATTGGAACAAATAGTTATGTATATATAATTATATATAGACTTCAAATTCAGAGCAGATCCTCAAGATCCTCAATTTCATTTCTATGTCACTTCAGTGGTGTTTCTCTAATTCTGCTTTTTTTCAGGTATGACAAGTATTTAACAAATTCCATGACCAGTGCAGCTGAGTGAAGATTGTTGTATTATGGAAATAAAGTCAGAAACAAGTTGTTCCCAATTAGCTCCTTTCCTTTTCAGAATGCATATTTCGAGTCACTGTGTCTGGCTGTGCAACACTTAAAATGGAATTAGTTTTCTTAATGAAATTCCCAAGACGTGTTGGCATCCACAGATGATGAACTCAAATTAAATATTGAAAGATATTTGGATGAAATTTTGGCATGTTTTAATGTTCTAGCTTTGCACCATCAATTATAAGGTTTTTTCCTGCTGCAATTAAATTTTCTAACCTATAGATCTTACCTTTAGAATATTTGTCAGTACAGTAACCAGCTGAGCATTTGAGATCCTGAACAGTTTCAAAATAAAGGGAGCTTAACTGAAGGTCAGCTCTGTTACAATTTCTACGT
The DNA here is from genome assembly GCF_000277835.1 of Geospiza fortis. Lineage (NCBI taxonomy): Eukaryota > Metazoa > Chordata > Aves > Passeriformes > Thraupidae > Geospiza > Geospiza fortis. Next base: position 207,622 of record NW_005054675.1, on the reverse strand, counting down.
AGGTTGTAAAATCCCTCTTAATTTGGTCCAGCTACCTGCCATTTTTTAATTGAGAATAATACAAGAGGCTTAGTCTCAAAAATATCTTGTTAGATGTTATGAATTAAAAACCAAAAAACCCCAACAAACCAACAAACCCCCAAAAACCAAAAAACACATACACATCCAAAAACAACAAACACACACACACCCCAAAAAACCCCAAAAAGCCCCCCCCCCAAAAAAAAACCAAACCAAAATTATACTTTTCCATAAGGCAGCAGATGAGAAGCAGCATCTGAGGCAGGTACAGAGTTACAGCCTGAAGTGATGCTTTTCTGTTTCTGATTTTCCTTGTCACAGCTTGGGGTCTTACAGTTCCTGAGCTTTGTATGAATGACATTACTGGGATTTTAATCTGAGAAAACGGGGTGTGTGTGCTGTAAATCAGCAGAGGGCACTACGTGCCAATAAACCTGTCTGGCTGTGAATTAACGAAGTGAGCTTCAGTTAGTCCAAGGTTTAGATGGTTCAGCTGAGGGAATATCTGTGCTCAGCGCAATAAACCTGTCTGGCTGTGAATTAACATGCAGAGTAGCAGTCTTGCTGAAGTGAGCCTCAGTTAGTCCAAGGTTTAGATGGTTTAGCTGAGGGAATATCTGTGCTCAGCAAGAGCTGACTTTATTTATAAGGTGTTTATACTGTGCTATGAAAAATGCATGGATCATTGTCACCAGGGGCTTCAGTTCACAGTGCTGCATCTCACTCTGGCACTGCCTGGGTGCATAATGTTTAGGGGAGCCTGAAGTTGTCCTGGGCCTGCAAAAGCAGATTTTCTCCTGAGAATCCCACTCTGCATTAAGACACTGATATTTCCTGGCAGTCCTTTCTCATTTGTCACCTTCACAGGAGAAGGCACATGAGATCTAGTCCTTGTACCCCCCTGAGTGCTGGGGCTGATATTCAAGGGGCTGCTGATATTCAGTTGTCGTGTTGTGGGGTTTTTCCCCTTGTAATAACCCATTTCTTAAGTCAGCTATTTGAGCTGAAACAGACCTGGTGTATAAAGAAATCTTATTTCTGCACGACTTACATGGGTCCATCGTAACTCAAGCGAATGTCAGTTGACGTGAAGCAGATGGCTGAGGAAAAAATCTGCTGGGAATTGTAAAGTTTGCGACAAACACTGTGTTTCTCATTTCCCTGCTGGTTTATTCCTGGGACAGCTGGGTTGCAAGAGTTTCCTCCCTTTAGTTTCGTCTTCTTCAGTGAGCTTTAGCCCCCACTGCAGCAAGAGCCTTTGTGAGCTGCAAGTGATCCATGCAATGGCAGTGCTGATGCTACTGTTGTGGGGTTTTTTTGGAGCATTGCAAGTGGCATCATGAAAGCATTTCTAAAATTTTGTATACAAATTATAGAAGGGCAAGAAATACTTCTGAGCATCATAGAACTGATGTTGAAATACCGTGTCAAATGATTGGAAAGGATGGTTATTGTTGATAGTTTTATACAGCTTTGATTTAGGGATAAAAATATTTGAAAAGGAAATGTTTCGTGCATCTTGGGACGTGCAAGTGCCTTGTTATTCTTTAGAGATTACACACCACCAGGAGGCACAGAGAATGCTATTCCCAGCAAATAAGTAAATTTTGCCTAAATATCAAAAAGGTTTTTGTGTTTGCAAAAATGCAAATTCGACACGAGTGAAGCTGAAATGTTTTGGTTTGTTGGTAACTACTCAGAGCCATCTGTAGTCTTTCTTTGCTGCTGCTAATTTTGCTTCTGTGTAGAGCTTAGTCTGGCAGTCTCTTCTCAAACAAAATTCTGATTGACAGCTCCCGGAGTTTTGTTTGTGCAGGAAATAAGGATCAGGCCTTAGGAGATGACTTAGGAGCTCTTGAAAATGACTTTCACAGGAAACTTGCTAACTTTGATGGCTGTTTTATTTTTTTTCAGGTAGGAGTTTGTGTTCTTTGTGAGACTTCCACCCTAGATTCCTACACAAGAGACATAGCCAAGGTTTTGCTTTTGGCAGTTCAGATGCAGTGAAATAGAAGAACAGTAAAACAGAAATATGGTTTGTGTGTCTCTTAGCCTGCGCTCATCAGGAAGCACTGCAGGGAATTCATAAGACTTGAGTTCACTCAGAGGGGATAACTGGGTTAGGGTTGCCTCTGGCAGATCAGGAAGCTCAGAACAAAATCAATAATTAGAATAACCCATTCTGATGCTGTCCTGGTTTTCTTGAGCACAGCAGTATGCTTGTTTCATAACTTAAATTTGGGAAATAGCAGGTACTTGAAACCAAACTGATAAGCTCTGGCGTTGGAATACTCACAGGATGCTGACACTAGTGAAGGCTCCAGAGTGCAGAGGAAGCCACAGTAAAACTGATTTTTTGAGGCCATAGGGTCCGTTATGGAATTTTAATGTGCCCCAAATATCTAAAAGATAATTTCCAACATGGTTCAGCTGTTATCACGTGGGACAGGAAGGCACTTGGTCTGAGAGGTTTTGCTCTTCTCTCACAGCCCTTTGGCAGCCAAGTTTGAATTGATGTGTGCCCAAGTGTAAATTGATTCCATGTGAAGAGATTCCATAGTAATACCCAGATGCTCATGCTGGAACCAAATGCCTCTGATTAGGCAAACCTTTTCTGTTCATCTCCATCTACAGGGATATATTTTCCTGATTCCAGATTTTGTTTTCCTGATTCCAATATTTTCATACAGTTGAGTACAAAAAATGTAGAAATGCACGGTTTTTTTCATGCTGAATGAAAAAAGAAAAAAATAAAGACAACCCTCCATTTTCTGGGTGGACATGTGCCATAATGCCCATCCTTAAATTGGAAGCGCTGGTTTTCCAGCCTTGGTGCCTCTGGCAATGAACTGACTGGAGATCTACTCTGGCTGTAACAAAACTTGTAAAAAACTTCTAAAAATTTGATTTTGGCATTGTAAAAACAAAAATTTATCCTCCAAAGCGCTGCAGAAACAAATTGTTGCCTTGTAGCTGCTTCTTGTCCATTTACCAAAGAATTAAATCCTTTCCTCTCCATTTTGCTTTCTTCCTAACTTTCATTGCCTTGGTGTTTTTGACAAGGATTCCATTGGGGTCTTCTGTCCATAAACACTCAGTGAAAAAACAGTTTCTTCTTCACTTTCTCTGACCTGTTTGGGAGTTTTGTGAACTAATTTTCTCTTATTCATAGGTTTGATTTTTTTCTTACCAATTGTGTATCCTTTTTTTTTTTTTGAACAGAAAGTCCTCAAAGTTATTAGCCAGCATTTTTAAAAGTTACATCTTGTTTTGTAATTTCTAGACCAAGTTTTGAGTGTTTCAGGATCCCTTTGTGCCCTTTTACTGTATCTTCTGGTGCTTGCACACACCTGCAGATTTGAATAGTGTGCTCTCTGTCCCTTCTTTCACAGTATTAATTAAGAGCCTAAATCAAATCAGGCCTGACATTTCTTTGAGTAAGTGGTCTTTGAATACTTCTCTTCAAAAAGACACTGTTGTTGTTCTTATCTGGTTATAAATATTAAATCTTGGTGCAGTATGATTTTGTTAAGCCAGTGTAAATACTTTTTTAATGATGGATTGGTGTGGCACTGCATCAAATATCTATTAAAAGTTAGAACTTCTACTGTTTGACGTTCATGCTCACACAGTCCACACTTAAATACATAATTTAATATAAATTTTGAAAAATCAGCTGTGGCATTCAATATGGCCTTTATTATTTATCTATCTTATGGACGCCATAATGCATTGTGAAAAAACAAGTACCCAGATAATGCTGCTGAGCCTTTCTTTGTGAATTTTTAAATTAGGCTGCTATTAGGCTGCCATCCATATAGTCAGACAGGGAAATCCCATGTAAATAAAACAGCTCTACAAATTACCCATTGTCTTCTGCTCTTAATTAAGCTAGACTTTCTGAACATCTAGTAATGGAGATTTAGATACAAAAAATATGATTATTAAGTATGTAACAGTATAATTAGGAGATTGGTGTTGGTCACCCTGTTCCACTCTGTAATTTTCAGCTAGGGGTCTTGGGCTAGAAAAATAAGTCTCATCAGTAAATGCTACATTTTCTGCAGTGCTGGTAATTTTTAGGTTAGCTGAGACTTTTTTTTTCTCCCAGGAAGGTCTCTGAGCTATGATTTAGTGTATAATAACACCATGTCTACTTTTGTCTGATTTTGAAAAAAAACCCAAAAAACCAAACTGCTAAATGCAATTAACTGTTAAGTGTTTTTATGAACAATTAGGAGGGAAAAAATTAAAAATTAAAATACATAAAGAAGTAAATATTTCTTCTTTTCAGTAGCAAATAGCCAGTTTTTCAACTCAGTCAAACAATGCTGTTTCATCTCATTTTCTCATTTTTTTGATCTGCTATTAGTGACTCTAATGCAGGGTGTTAGTTTGGTGGCCCAGAAGTGCTGAATGTGAAGCTTTGAAGGTAAAGTATGAGTTCTGCACTGGTTTGCTGAAGTTTGACTTGCTGATTCAGCTGTGTATCACACTAAATTGCACGTGCAGAAGAACAGGAATGACAGAATAACCCCCTAGAGCTGATTCCCAGGATCTTGTTCAGGTAACCTTTGAGTATCTCCGAGGATGGAAGATACCACAGCTTCTGTGGGCAATCAGTGCCAGTGCTCAGGCTCCCTCATGGTGAAAAAGCATTTCCTGATGTTCAGAAGGCACCTCCTGTGTGTCCTGCACACACAGACAGTGACCCATCAGAAGCTGTCACATGGATTGATTAAATTTGTGCTTTTTATGAACACTTAACCTTTTGGTGCCGCTTTCCATGCATGGAACCCATGATTGTGGTTGTCTTTTGTGGGTTTTCATGATGTTTTTGTTTGTTTTTCATCTTTTAGGGTAAATCTTACACCTTTAAAGGCCCATTCCCTCCTATGTGGAATCCCTTGGCCTACCTGGACTACAACAACCTATGGAGGACCATGGATGAAATGGGAAAGGAGGTATGGCATGAGCATTGCAGCTGAATCAGCTCAGCTTGCCTCCCTGAGGGGCAGAGGGAAGGGGTTGGGGTGCAGACAGGCAGAGCTGCTCTGCCTTGAGCAAACCCAGAGCTGGCAACAGCAGCCACACATTTTGGTACCCACTGATGGCCAGAGCACGTCTGAGAGTGGCCTCCTGGCAAGCTCTTCTGAATCCTGTGCTGCTGAGGCTGTCTGCACACATCCCTTAGTTTTTCTGGCTATGGGAACGTCAAAGTTTATGCCTGTGATTGATTTTTACCTCTTTTCCTGATGATTTGATAAGTAATATTTTAAGAGGCTTGCAGAACTCAAACATTTGCCCTTTTCTACCCTGAAATTCAACCTGTGTAGAATTCATTCTTGTCTTGTTCTAGTTTTTTACCAGTTTTCCATTGGCTGAGCTACAAAATTTGAGAAGAGGTTGCTCTTACTTGTCTAGATAAATGTGAGAGATATGGAATAACTTAGAGACATTTCTTAACTCTATAACTGTTCTCTATTTGTCAATCTAAAAAAAAAAAAAAGTTAAAACAAGCAAACAAACAAATCCCCTCCCCCAAAAGCATTCAGTGTTACCTGCCAGAAATTTGCAGGCTGAGTTTGCATTTTAAGACAAGATTATTTGTATTTGTTTGGCACTCATTCACTTGCTGATAAATGCTTTTTTTTTAATGTCTCCTTAGATTCCAAATGAAGCTCCATGGAAGGCTCCACGTGCAGAAGAATGGGACAAAATGACTATGCAAGATTTCATAGATAAAATATGCTGGACAAAGTAAGAAACTTTTTAATGTGAAATATAATATTTATATACTTTACAGCTAAATAAGCATTACTGCTTTTCAAACAGGTATAGCTATCACTAAAATACAGCCCTTTTAAAGAAAAGGGGTGAGAAAGTTCTGTAATAATGGACCACAACACCGGTCAGCACACTCAGTAGATCCTGTTACATTTCCCTAACTTTTTAGACAAAAATAAAAATAAAATATATTTGGGAAGGGTTATTTCTGAAGAGATGGATAATCTGTTATGTGCATTTTCCTGCTCTTTACTGTGTGTTCAGCCTTTCAGAGAAAAATGCCATGGTTAGAGCAGGTTTTTGAATCAAACTCTTGATGGAACAACACACATTTATTCTGTGCTGGACCAGCTGATTTTACCAAAGTGCTATAAAGATAACATTTGTCTTTCAGTAGCACTAAATCACTTTAGAACTCATCATTCTATTGTTCAGCTGTTGCACTATAGGGAAACTGAAAATGCTTCCTGTTTTTATGTATACATCAAAGCAATTTTTCTTTACTTGCCATTCAACAGCAGTTTGATTGTTTTTCTTCTCACTGAAGAAAAAAAAGCCCATTAATCCTGGTTGCTGAAGAGCAGATTGATTCCTACAGCAACCTCTTCAGAATTGCTACAGGAGAGCTGGAGAGGGAATGTGAACAAGGACATTAGTAATAGGACAAGGGGTTCTGGCTTTACACTGAAAGAGGGCAGGGTTAAATTTGATATTTGGAAGAATTTTTGTACCACAAGGGTGATAAAGCCCTGGCACACGTTGCCCAGAGAAGCTGTGGCTGCCCCATCCATGGAAGTGTCCAAGGGCAGGCTGGAAGCCACCTGCTCTAGTGGAAGGTGTCTTTGCCCATGACAGGGAGGTTGGAGCTGGAAGTGATAAAGGACAGTTAAAGTTCTTATACCATTCTATAATCTGTGATTGTTAGTGGACAACAGGCTTGTGACGGCGTTCACAGGGGTCTCAGGTTGAGGGAAGAGACGAGGATTTGACTCCGTGTTTCAGAAGGCTTGATTTATTATTTTATGATATATATTACATTAAAACTATACTAAAAGAATAGAAGAAAAGGTTTCATCTCAGAAGGTTAGCTAAGCTAAGAATAGAAAAGGAAAAGAAGGATATCAAAGGCAGCTGCTGTAGACTCTCTGTCTGAGTCAGCTCTGCTGTGATTGGCCATTAATTATAAACATCCAAGATGGGCCAATCAAAGATCCACCTCTTGCATTCCACAGCAGCAGATAACCATTGTTTACATTTTGTTCCTGAGGCCTCTCAGCTTCTCAGGAGGAAAAAATCCTAAGGAAAGGATTTTCATGAAAAGATGTCTGTGACACAGGCTGTTGTCCAAAACTTGCAATCTTCTGGTTCATAACTGGTGCTCACTCAACATCCAATAGTTCATGTGACTACAGTCGTGTTTTTTCCAGCTCTGATGGAATAAGAGTTGACATTTTACCTGAATATTGGCATAAGTTGAAGATGCTTTTCAGATTTTATATGTGCATCTTGGCTTGATTTGCTCTGTTTGTTCAAGATTGAGGTAGCAGGCAGCAGAAATGTCCCACCCTGGAAGGTAATGATCCAGAAGGGCAATCTTTTGCTCTTTCCTCTTATCTAACAGACTGTACAGGTTTGCTTTTGGCTAGAGCTGCATGCTGGAAATATCCTGAGTGCTCTTGGTTGAAATCATACTGCCATTTCTGGATAAAACATCAGGAACTGAAAAGCAATGGGAGAAGGTGGCAGAAACTGGTAGAGTGTAACCACCATGTAATAGCATCTGCTTATAAAATATTAATAAATACATGCACATTAGGCAAAATATCTCACAGAATTGATAGTATTTTACAGTATGTGTTATACAGATGAAAAACTTTTTAAAAATTTTTGTATTATTTTTGGCTGTCAAGAATGAATTCACAATGCACCCATACTTCAGAAAATGGACTAACTTTGTACTTGAGTGGGACTTTGCATTTTTAGAAAGGAAGGAAGATTCCTTTTTCTGTATACATCTAGAGCTCTTTGAAACAATAAGTTAGAGTTCCTTTTTTTTTTTTAAGTTTGAAGCCTAAAAAAAAAAAGAAGCAACCAGAAGTGGATTCTGCACTAGCTTTGGTGCTTTGCATATGAAGTATCTATAGAATCTTCATCCCAATTAGTTACAATGCAGTTAAACTGAGAATCTTCTGGTCCTGTCCATGTCTCTTGAACTCCTTCTCAGAGTGATGTATTTACTTATAACAGGAGTAATATTTCCCTGAGTCTTAATTAATCCTCTGTCTTAGTGCACCCCAAAATCTTGTGCAGGCTTATACAGTAATTTACAGTAGAGCTGCTATGAAAGAACAGGTTAGAGGACATAAAGCAGTGATCCCTTTACAGATACAGGTCAATTTTCTGTTTCTGTGTTCATTGCCACTGGATACAAGGACACTGTTTAAAATACTGACTTGAGCTACCAAAAGTATCCTTTCCTTTTTCTTTCCAGACTCTGGCATGAATGCTGTCACTTCTGCTATGGCTTCCTACTTACATTTCTTTCCTTGCTGTGTTCCAGCTGCAAAACTCCCTGAGCAGAGGATTGGGCAGTGAATGGATGCTGACTAATCCACAGATCTTGGATAATTAGCTTAGAAAAGACACCTGACTTTTTTAATGGTGGGTTTTGAATAATCTCTGTGCTGTGTTCTTGAGGGCACAGGCATCCAGCAGGGGCAGAGAGAGATGCAGATCTGGTTTGTAACCCAGGAATTGGGGACAGGGTGGTTTTGGAGTCCAGTGAAGACAGGAGGGTTTACTGTGCTTAGTCCTGAGGCTAGGATGACAGGCTAACTATGCATTAGTAGCATAAAGTGATATAATCTTGGGCTTTGTCTCTCAATGTCCTATTTTTTCTGGAATACAGGAGTGCTTCATTAATATTTTTTTCAGGATTACTTGAAAAATGTTGCATAAAAGGAATTGATAATTCCTTACTTCAGCTGAAATTAAGGAATCCTTTGCCCCCACAGTGGAAGAAAAGATTGCCAGAGAGGCTCCTGCCTACTCAAGAACAATCTTGTCAGCATTATTCTGTTTTTAAATTAACCAGCTTTCTTGTCTTCGTTGCAGAGCTGCCAAGAGTTTTGCAACTCTGTTTGTGAATGTGGATGTCACTTCTGAGCCCCACGAGGTCTCTGCCCTTTGGTTTTTGTGGTACGTGAAGCAGTGTGGGGGCACAGCACGGATTTTCTCCACGACCAACGGGGGCCAGGTTGGTACTGTCAGCCATCACCTCCTGCAGCTCTGGGCAGGCCCTGGTTTAATTTCATTTTTTGCTGGTTTATTTTAGTCCAGAGACATCCATGACTTTTGAGCAAGTAGCACACTGATAACTAGTTTTGTTAATTTATTCTTTAATCTGGATCTTGTAAAACTAGTGTTGAAGATTGCTCCCTACTGATGGCATTGCCCCCAGGGATCAGGAGATTTGTATCTGGATTTTTTTTTTGGATACAGATTAAAGCATTTGCTTTGCTTATCCTTACTGAAAAGAGAAAATTTTACTTATGCCTATTTCTGTCAGGAGGCTGAAGCCATCCTAAGCACTGCAGAAGCACTTAATGGGGACGGCAATGTCAGCTGCAAGTTAACACTAAAAATGTAGCCCAGAGCTGGGTTCCTAATATGCGAATTTCCAAGCATTAACACCATTAAGATTTTAAGATCGCTCTAAAGAAAATGAACACCCCTCAATATGGTATTGCTTTGAAATGTTTGCAATCTGGTACATTAGAGCTGCCTCTGCATTTGAAGAAAGTAAGGTTAACACTGTTAATGGTCTTCTACTTGAGAAGTGCAAATCTCACTAATTGTATTAGAAACGGATATATTTTTAGAAGTGCTAATTATTTAATCATAAATAAAAATGCAAATACATCAACCATCTTAAAATGCATAAATATGCATAGATAAGCAATTACTGTAGGTAATTTAAGTTAAACATGTTTAATTAAATATTATTTGAATTCTGTACTATGTTAGAGATGATTTGAGTTTAAGTTGGGTTGAATTACATAGTGCAGCAGACATTTTTGATGTGAGCTATGTGACTTCTTACACCTTGTTACTTATTATGAAGATCAGGTTTCCTGCTTCTGATACACAGAGCTCTGCAGGGATGAGTGAGCTCAGAGAAAGGTTTGAAGGTTTAAGCACTTTTCAGATGTCTTGCTGATTCTCACAGGCCTGTAGCATCTTTTTGGAGACCACATTTGGAGAAGGGATTTTCTTCCAAAAAAGTTTTGACTAGAGTTCAAATGATGGTCAAATATGGGAAGGATCTGAGAAGCTGGAAAGAGAAAGTAAAATGGGTGCATTTCTAGGTGAGGCTGCAAAAATTCCCTAAAATGTTTCGATAACAATGGAAAAAGGGGGTTTGTTTTGAATGCTGAGAGCAATGCTTGCCGTGATCCACACTCCACAAGCACTGCTCTGCTGAGCTGTTGTGTCTGTGTTTCAGGAGAGGAAAAAATTCTGCATTGCAAGAGAGGAAAAACTGCAAAAATTCCCTAAAATTTTTCGCTAACAATGGAAGAAGTGGGGTTGTTTTGAATACTGAGAGCAATGCTTGCCATGATCCCCGCTCCACAAGCCCTGCTCTGCTAAGCTGTTTGTCTGTCTGTCTGTGTTTCAGGAGAGGAAGTTTGTTGGGGGCTCTGGGCAGATCAGTGAGAAGATGATGGAGCGCCTGGGCGGGCGGGTGAGGCTGCGCAAGCCCGTGGTGCGCATTGACCAGTCCGGGGACGGCGTCATCGTGGAGACCCTGGACCATGAGCTGTATGAGGTAGTGCCATGTTGTCACCATCTGTCCTTATGAAGGGGTTTCGTGATGGTTCGTGAATTGATCTCAGAGTGCAAAACACCGACACAGCACAGGGGGTTTGCAGTATTAATCAAAAACCTGTGTACCTTTATTGAATGACCACAGCAAAATGTGCTGGAGAGGAACTGGCGGAAAAGGGAAGAATAAGGAAAAAGGGAGGAAGAGAAAGGAAGGAATATAGCTACCAAACCTAGAAATGGCCAAGTCCTTCGATGTCCAGCCAATGGAGTTCACCAGGTCACGTCCAGGGAGATCTCAAGGTTCCAGTTCTTTCGAGCTCTTATTATACCCCTTTTTGATGGGGGAAGGGGATGAATATTGAAACTGAATCAAAGGTAGTCTATTGTGTTTTCTGGGGAAAAATGGTATTTAGAGAAGGGTACACACAGTCCATGTTCTCAGCAGTGGGCGAGAACCATTATCTACTTGGTCCACTGCTTGCACCTGCAACATCCATCTTGCTTTGGTCAGCTTGCCTTCCCCACACACCTCCCCTGGGTTGGGGGTTTCTATCCCAGTCCTTGGAAAGAGCAGGGGGGGCCTTTTCACATAGGGGTTTCACATCTCAGTCCCCGATGGAGAGGCTTCTTCCATCTCAGTCTGTCTGTCACGGTGGCTGTAAAACAGGTGAGGGGCTTCTGTGGGCGCCACCCAAAACCTCAGGAGAAGTCCAGCCAAGCTGAGAGGTGGAAAAAATTCCAGGGCTATTGTTGCAAAAGGGCAAAAAGTGCCCCTTTCCTCCTTTCAGTGTAGCATACAGAAAACACACCTGTGAACAATAGCTTAGAAATGCCAGAAGCTGAGCTCAGGCCCCAGGGTCCTTGGCAAGCAGGGCCAGAATTTCAGACAAGGGTCCTTTTTCTTCAGTGGTCCCCAATCTCTGTCCCTTTCATGACGATCATGAGGCAGATGAGGGAAACTTCGGACAGAGACTTAGACATGTCCACTAAGAAGTCATTAGTGGTGGCTACACAACCTTTTGCTTTTCCTTTTTGACTTCTCCAAAGTACAAAAGTACAGCAGAGGTTTAAGTGGCTATGACGGAAAGTCACACGTTCTCGTTGTTCTGAAGTAACAGCAGTGTAGGAGCTTTAAAGTGCTGCCTAAAAGCAAAGTGTGGGTTCAGACTTTTCCATTCCTGGCGTCTCTTTGTGTTCAGTTACCTTCTAAATTAGAGGGTGATTGTAAGGTGTAAAATGTAATTTAGCAACAAACTTTCAGTGAAAAACACTGCAAGCTTTGCTTCCAAGTTGTAACAGAGGAATCCAGATGGAAGGGAGACTGGTGGACTCTTAGAGCACAGTGCTGTCTTTTAAACACCAGGGGAAGGGCAGCTGCCCATCATTTGAACAGATGGCTGTTTGTGTAACGCTTGCTTGTTATTTAATAAGCAGCATTTTGTGAGGGTTTAGTTTTGCAATTCTTATGCTAAATGCCAAAATTGCTCCACATGATACACCCTGCAGCCTCCCCAGATGTCCTCCAAGACCATTAGGGCAGTACACTTGGGCTGAAGTAGGGGAGTACTGTATTTGCTGGGAATGTCCCGACAAAGGCAGGAGTGATGCATCTGACTCCATGTTCTCAGAAGGCTAATTTATTACTTTATAGTAAATATATATATTTTTTATATATATATATACACACACACACTAAAACACATCTGTGTGCTTGCAGTTTACTGTGTGTACTTGTTAGGGTAAAAGAAATTCAGCTGCAAGTTTGTCTTTTCAACAATCAAAATCACAAAAAAGACATTAAATACTTTCCTATTTGATATTCAAAGGTAAAGCAAGTCCAGCTAAGTGAATTAAAAGAATTGTTCTTAACAATGGGGTTAATATATTTCCCAGCTCTCTGACTGACAGTTTAATGGAGGTTTTATTGTGTTATGTTAATGATGTCGGTGGAATATATATTTCTTTGTTTGCATCTGTCACTTATAGAGTTAATTAATATTCTGCTGGTTCCATATATTATGGATAATTTCTTTTCCAGGGCAAATACGTGATCAGTGCCATTCCCCCAGCTCTTTGTTTGAAGATTCATTTCAACCCACCTTTGCCCCCAATGAGGAACCAGCTCATCAACAGAATCCCCATGGGTTCGGTCATCAAGTGCATTGTGTACTACAAGGAAACTTTCTGGAGGAAGAAGGGTATTGCATTTTAATGGAAAGGAATAGTAGTGACAGAGAGAGGGACGAGAGTACCTGGCAACAGAACAGGCTCTTTGTTCAGAGCATGCTAAACCTTAGAAGGAGACTTCATGTTCTTCTATGCCTTTTTTGCCTGCCCCTGTGAGAGAAATGTGAGAGTTTGGCTGGGAGGAGAGGGTGGATGGGGGAATGAAAAAAAGAGATAGTCATGAAGGGAGAATTCATTCCTGTTGCTTATTGCCTTGGTTGTTCTGTTGTCCTCTCCTCGAGTGGCACCTGGGTATGGGATGAGCTTCTCTCACTTGTGCAGGGTTATGAAGGTACAAGTGATGTGTGATGGAAG
>NW_005054675.1:133108-193692 GCF_000277835.1 Geospiza fortis | reverse complement strand
AGGATGATTACAAAAGTGTACTTCTAAGTACTTCAGTTCTTTAAATGAAAATTTGTTTTCTAGAATTAAATTTTATTTTGTTCTGGTTATTTTAGCAACCAGAGAATATGATCACTCTTAAAAGTTTTATTAAAAAACTATTCCCAGCTCAGTCCCAGGTGTTGTGTCATTGCTATATGCCTGCACCCAAGGCTGTATGAAATTAAAGTAATTGGGGAACAGCTCATGCAAATATTCTGACATGAATTTCAGAGTGGTTCCTTCCTAAATGAGTCCTGCAAGCAGCAGGTAGAGCATTATGCAGAAAGGTGAAATAGATGTTTTTATTAGAGACCCTAAAGCTATTACTGTGAATCACAGCATCTCATCCTAAGTTATTGGCATTTTAAATAATGCAGGGGATGTAGCAGCATAATGGAGTAAATTGTTTGTGGTCTTCCAGCTTCATTCTTGCTCGAAAGTGTAGAAGACTGACAGGTCTCACCAAAGAAGAAAGGTAAGTACAAACCCTGGAGATCTGGGTGGAATTCGTGTCAAAATCTTGTTATAAATGACCAGAGCAGGAAAAAAATGCCCTGATTTGAAGGAAGTTGTCTGTAAGCTTGTGCCAGTAGGCAGACATTAAAGAAGAAGATGCCTTACTTGGTTTTGGATGAAGGACCCATGGAATTCCTACACAGCTCTTGCCCTTTGGAAACTCTCTGGTCCTGGTTCTTATTTTCCCACAAGGCTTCTCTGTTTATGTGACTCTTTCTAAGGAACAGCTCTAAGGTGCTCAGTATGAAAGTAGTGTAGATATTCTGCTCTAAATTGTCCAGGACCAGCCTCCTCCTCCCACTGCTGCCTCTGTGGCTTCCTGCAGGTGCTTTGAGCTCTTGGAAAGCTTGTCAGAAGGGAAAGGGTTGACCTCTGTGTTTGATTTTATCTTCATTTTTTGTTTACCCTGGAGGGTCCTTTTAGTATCTGTAACTTAGTGCAACTTGAACCTGTAGCTGCCATGAGCAAGCTTCAGCGTCACTATGGGGTCAGAAAGCTGCTTCCATCCCTAGACCCTCAGTGTGGGGAAAAAATTGCCCTTCAGGCACAGATGAAGGTCATTTTACTGTCTTCTTGAAACAAATTCTGCATAGAGTAGTGCTCTTTGGAATATTACTAAAATGGAATTCATAAAGTAATGATTTTTTATTTTCCATCACACTGATTCACTGTATCTGATCAAATCAAAGCTGCAAGTAGAAGCTGTGGATTATGAGGAGAGCCTTGGTTTGACAGGGAGAAAATACATTTGATTTTAAAATATGATAAAGGAGCAGTGTGCCCAAGTAAATATTTTTACAGTAATACCTGGTCTAACTAGAGAAGATGCAGTCATCTCAGGTAGTCTGGCAGTCTGGGATAATGGGTCCAAATGGAGCTGTTTATGTCCCAGCCTTTTCAAATGACAGCCTGGTACCACAGAGCCCTTTTAATTTTGGCAGGAATGGACAAGCACTGAGGCTTGAGATAGAGGCCCAGCAGGTGCCAGATGATAAAAGTCATGTAGGTGTTCTGAAACCCAGTGTGCCCAAAATTTTGAGCCATCCTGAATACCTAATGGTGTCTTACACTGTGTGTGAATACTCTCAATACAACTGAGTGTTTGCAGTCCTTGAGAACACTTTTTTTTTCTATGAAATTAGGGTCTGTCCTGGCTGTTTGCAAGGCTCCAGTCATTTCCCTGGCCATTAAAAGCATTGGCACAGTTACCTGGCTCTGCTGCTGCCAGCAGCCAGGTTTTACACAGGAGTTTTGAACTCTGGTCTTTTGTGGAATAAACCTTGGACTAGGAGGGACTTTGCCTTGGTAAAGAGTGGTTCAGGAATGTGCTGCCTGTACCCTGGAGCAGGGCTGCCTCTGGCTCCAGTAGTCTTGGCCACAGCCAGAAAAGGCAGGAACAGCTCCTGTCCTCCCCAAGAGCACAACTCTCCTTCCAGTGGAATTTGGGGTGCAGGACAAGGCAGAGCCCAGACCTTCTCCCAGTGTACACTCAGGGTGCAACCAGTTTTTATAATTTAGATGAGGGCTGTGGTGTTGCAGGGAGGGATCTGTTCTGAGCACAGGCTTCTTGTGACACCCTGCAGAGTGTGAACCTTGCTGAGATGCTGTGCTCAACACAACCTGGGCTCTCCCTTCATGGTGCCAATTTTGGTAGTCCTTGGATATGCAGAGTAGGATGTAGAGTCTGTAGTAGCTATCCTAAATTATGACTTCGAAGCTGTGGGAGAGGATGGAAATCTTTTTACAGCTAAGCCAGACTAAAGGAAGTAAATTTCACTGCTGCCTCCCAGCTGGTCTTCCCAGGTCAGGTGCCAGTGGTGAGATTGTGCCCAGCCTTTCAGAGCTGTGCATGAAGGCCATGGCATCACATGCTGATGAGGAGTAGGAGACCAGGAAAGGAGCTGAGTGTCTGCATTTCCTCCACACTGGCCACAGTGTGACTCCCAATAGGAGCCTACCTTGGTAGCTCCAGGCATAACATTCCTCTTATTTAGTGCTTATAGCAATTTCACAGCTGAGCCCAAAGCCAAAAAATGGGGATATTTCTCGCTGCATATTATTCCATGTAGTGCTATTATGTTCCATGATAGCATTGACTAAAAGTCCATTAATAAGAATTGCTTTAAACTTCTCTAGGACAAAAAATGCAGATCTTGCAGAGACACCAGCAAGATGCAAAGGTTGCTTTTATTAGGAGTAATGTCCTCAGTGATTGATTTATGTTGATACAATTCAATCCTTTAGAAACTGTTGGTTTGGTTTTTGCTTTGTTTGCTCATTTGGGTTTTTTCTTGTCAAATAATACCCTATTACTGATGACTAATTCCTTCCAACGTCTACACTTCTTAAGAGTCTGAAGATGCCCTTGACCTGAAGCTTAATGTTTTCCTTTGCACAGCTATCTTAAACTAACTAATCTGTGTTTGCAATGTACTCAGCACACAGCTGTGAACTTGCACCTTCATGGAGCCCTGCAGCTAGCCACAAGTGACAATACCTACCTGTCACTGATATGCCATTTCCAGGCTCCTTGGAGGGTCTGTATTGTATTTGCTGGGACCCCCGTGGCAGAAAGGAAAGATGAATCTGACTCCATGTTCTCAGAAGGCTGATTTGTTATTTTATGATACTATATTATATTAAAGAATGCTATACTAAACTATACTAAAGAATACAGAAAGGATACTTACAGAAGGCTAAAAAGATAATAATGAAAACTCCTGACTCTTTCCAGAGCCCTGACGCAGCTTGATCCTGATTGGCCAATGAGTCAAAACAATTCACAGAAACCCAATGAAACAATCACCTGTGGGTAAACAATCTCCAAACACATTCCACATATGAGCACAACATAGGAGAAGCAAATGAGATAAGAATTGTTTTCCTTTGTCCCTGAGGCTTCTCAGCTTCCCAGGAGAAAAGTCCTGGGCGAAGGGATTTTTCAGAAAATGTGAATGTGACAGGTCTGCAGGTCATTGTGGAAAAAGGACAGGGCACAGGCAGGTCTAGAGGGGTCTTCCTCATCCCCAGCATGGTGCTGGGAGGAGCAGATGGGTCCCAAGGTGATAATTCACTTTCCTGTGGAGCCCTGTGGTGTTTCTGACCTGCCTGGAAAGGAGGAATTGGTGGCATTTGTGAGACATCAGCAGAGGCTTGGCTGGACCCTGCTGTTAAAATGGTTTTGTTCTGTTCAGGCACTGGGTAGGTGCTGGTGGTCTGCAGGGCACAGTGTTCACCTCACTTTTGGAGAAATTGGGACATCACCCTTTTCCTTGTGGCTGTTGCTGGATTTGTGTCACCCCTGACTGCAGGGGAATGTTCATATTCAGGTCCTGGAGCTCCCTGAGCCTTCCTGGCCTGTCACTGCTTCTGGGGCAGGCTGACCCTGGTCCTGTGCCCCAGGGCAAAAGGAAGGGGCTGTTTCCTTCCCCCTGCTGCTGCTGGGCTTGACACCAGCCAGCAGCAAAACCACCCCAGGGCCACAGCTCTTCCTGAACTGTAGCAACCTTCAATATCTTGTTCAATCTCCTACCTGCATGTGAGGCCTTCACACCTTCAAGGCCCTTCAAGTTATCCTGTTTCTCTTCATCCTCTTTCCATGGCATTCTTTGATTTCTTTATCATGGGTATAGCTGGGCTCCTGTAGAGCTGGGTTGCTTCTTGCAGCAATCATGTGTGGTTTCCTCACATACTTTTATAGCTGAAAGAGGAGCCCTCACAGTTTCAGAGCTGGGACTCCTGTGTTTCTGTGCCCAGCATGGCTTTTTCTGGAGCACTGGATTTTCTTCCAGAAGTAAATGTCTTTCCAGGGCTGTGCTTGCTTTCTATAATTGTTATTTCATCCTGATCATCTTGCTTTTGGGAATTGGTGCAGCATGGCTAAGAGTAAGACCCAAGAATGAAGTACATTCAATGATTTATAGACTCATAAACTTAAAACAGGAGGAAATTTTATATAAACAGAAATGAACTACTGATTCCCTGAGAGCTGCAGTATATTGAGACCTGCATCTTTTAGGAACAAACTGTAAGTTAGACTGTGTGCCAAGCCAAAAAAGTGCAATGCCTCACTACTTATTTTCCTGACAGGCTGGAGACCATTTGGGTAATTTGAGGGTTTGGGCTGCTGGAGTTATCTTAAGAAAACAGTTTGCAAAACTGCTGGAAAATCAGCACTTATGCAGCACAGGAGCTCAGATTATTTCTAGCGCTCCAGAGGCTGATGAATTGGGATAGATCCTAAAAAGCTGGAACCTCAAATTCAAGCAGATACAATACTTGTCCTGTTAGAAGCAGGGTATGTTAGAAGTGATTTGTTTTCTCTTTCCTCACACTGAAGTCTTCTGTTGCTTTTCTCTCTCAGGAAGACGAGGCTGTGTGAGCTCTATGCAAAGGTTCTGGGATCAGAGGAAGCTTTACATGTAAGCACAAAATCTCTGCAAAGGCACCTTTGGGAAAGGCACCAGCTCTGGGAGCGCTTGCTGCCCTCACCAGGGGAGTGGAGAGAAGATTATGGCAAGCCTTGGATTGGCTTTGACAGTGAGGATAAGAAAGAGCTTTGTGAACATTAATGACACATTAAAAGGTGGTTTTGTTGGTATATTCTTGTCCAGCTCCATGGCTGGGATTCTCAGTGCTTGCCACCCTAAACCTCAGCCGCTGTCACACTGACAGGCTGGCTTTCCCTCTCTGTCCATGTTGTGTCTTCTCTCTTACTAGTTGTTAAGATCCACTGCTGCACGTGTTGGGTTGTTTTTCTTTTGCCTTTCCCTTGCCTTCCCTTCCCTGTAAAGGTAAATGCCTGCGAGGATTGGTGTGATCTCACACTTAAGTTATGTGATCAACGCCAATTGTACTTTTAAGAACAATTTCACAGAGTTAAAAGTTGTAGACACCAATCTGAAAAACACATGATTTTCAACACAATGATGTTGTACACAGAGCCATGCAAGTGCCACACTTTGCATTTTTAACAGAGTATATTTGTACCCAATGTACACATTGCAAGTATTACAACTGTAAACACTGGAGGTTAATTTTGCTTTACATGGCTCAAAGTACGTGCACAAAACATAAATTAACATTGACAGATTAAGAGGATTATGCTCCAGAATGGCCAGATTAACTAGTTTTTTAGACAGTGTATTCTTATTTTTAAAAACTCAGGGCTTATTGCGTTGAGTTCATGCTGCATTAAGAGATTTGTTAAATGTGCTCATCTTGTCAGATGTTGACATACAACAAATGATAAACCATTCTTCTCTGCTCTTTCTCAGTTCTGTTATTAACTTCTTCGAGACTTTGTCCTTTCCCTGAGTGAATTAATCTCTGTTTTACAGCCTGTGCATTATGAAGAGAAGAACTGGTGTGAAGAGCAGTATTCTGGGGGCTGCTACACAGCCTACTTCCCACCAGGCATAATGACTCAGTATGGAAGGTACAGTGTCTATTTATAGTGGGCTTTGGAGTGCTAAGATAAGACCAAGTTAATAAATATCCTCAGAAAGGGTCATAAATCCTCTGTCATTGTTCACTTCATACCTTTAAGATCACTGAGGGATGTTTGAAATGGGATAACCTTCCACTTGTCTCTGTTGGGCTTTATGATGGATGAGTACAGTATCATGAGGGGCTTTTATTCACTCCTGTTGTTTGGTGAGTTCAGCTGAGGAGGTTCTGGGAAGGGAGTTGGGAAGCTTCCACAGTCTTCTTACAAAAATGGTTTTGGGTATTTGAGATCAGTGTAACCATTTCAAGCAGACCTTTAGCTGATGATTTAAACATACTGGCAGAGACTTAGTTCTTGCTAATGCCAATGGTAATGAGTGATTTCTCTGGACCATTCCTTTCTTTTTAGCAGTGAAATCTTAATATAGTGATCAGTGTGCCATTGTATACAGTCTTCTCCCACTTAAGTTTTTGCATGAAAATGAGATTTACCAAGAAGAAAAAGACTTACTTCAGACTGGTGATTTGATTTAGATACACAGGTTTTAAATGTGGTAGAAGAGCCATACTTTTGAGGTTTAAGTTCTTATAATTTAAAAGTAACTTAGAGCAATAAAGCCTTGTAACAAAGAGCTTATGGAGGCCTTAGTATTTGAGGTAATTAAAATGATAATTATTGCAGATTCTGGCAAAAATAGAGTTAAAACAATGGTTTTTGTTTATTTACTTATTGCTTCAAATATTATGGGGATATACTTCAGAATGCTGCACTGTGCCAGTAATGCCTGGCATTGGTACTTATGCCACAGGCTGGAACGGTGAGATACTGTAAGTCTCATCTCAAAATAGTTGTCCTTTTCACCTGTAGTTGTCATTTTCACCTATGAACAGTGTAAACATTTAAAAATGTGAACACTGATGTGTTCACGGTAAGAAATTAAATGCAACCCAGACTCCCCTTCCAGCTCCACTCACCCAGTGCTATTATCTTCAAGTGCTTGCTGTCATTTAAAACATTTTTATTCCAGAATTAACCCAGCTTTTTCAGTTCTTTCCTGGTAAGCTGATGTGACTTTTTGCTTGTCCCCCTCCAGGATCATTCGGCAGCCCGTTGGCAGGATTTATTTTGCTGGCACAGAGACAGCCACTGAATGGAGTGGATACATGGAGGGGGCTGTCCAGGCTGGAGAAAGAGCAACCAGAGAGGTACAGATGCTCAGGGGACACTGTCAAATGTCCTGTGGAAAGTAAAAGATCTTGCAGTTGGAGGGGAAATGAGAACTGAGGGTTGACAGCTTCGAGTGTTCTGAGTCTTGATGCAAATCCCTGCAAAGGGGATCGACTTCAAACAGGATGAAGGTTTTCCGCTTAGATTTGGAATGTTAGGAAGGACTCTGGTTATTTTGTCAAACTCTCCCTTTGATTCTAGGATTAAATTCTTTCTTCTTTTACAGAAGTCCCAAACTTTCCCCCAGTCATTTTTCTCCCAAATCTGTTAATCATTGTACTGAGAGATCCTGGCTCTTAGAGCAGGGAACAGCTCGGTCCTGCAGCTCTGCACACCAAGCCAGGCCCTTCCTCAGTGTTTCCAACACTGAGACAGCCTTAACACAGAGTCACTAAACAAGGACTTAGATATTTTTTTTCTTCTGAGAAAATGCCAATTTCCTGAGTATTTTCCAGAACATTAGAGTTTATGGAGCAGCAAAAGAAATTTAATCTTTGTTTTATGAGGCGAAGGGAACCTTGTGGCTAAAAACCAGTCAAAGAACACAAATTGTCCTGGGAGGAATGTGGAGAGTTCATCCAGCCCATGCCCCTGCCCCAAGAGACAGAGATCAATTGTTCATAAATTATCCCATTTGAGAAAATTATACCTAAGGTGCTCCTGAAAAGATCCAGAGGTCTCATGACCTCTCTGATATAATGACATTACAGCAGGGGACTAAATAAGTGCACTTGACTGGTAAAAATTTTGATGTTTTCCTTTCCTTATTTACTTATGAAAGAAAAACATGTTGAAAACTCAGTGCTTCTCACTCTCCTGCATCTCCTCAGTGCTTCTCACTTCCTGCATGGACACTGTCCATGAGTCTTGTCTACACTAAAAGCCCCTTGTAAAAGATGTTAAATCTTAAATCTACAAGTGTCTGCAATAGAGAAAACATTATTATCACCATCTCCATTTTATTTCACTGTAGAAGAAGCTAATCTTGCTATCTTCCCTGAATATAATTTCAAACAGTCTTTGCTATCCTACTGATCTCTGCTATCTTTGATACTTGGAATGGGAACTGTCCCATTGCAAAGGTTTTAGTTTTAATTTTGCTTTTCTCTGGTTGAAAGTAGTGGTCTGTCATCACTCCCAGGATGCTGTTCCTCTTCCTACATCACGATAAAATTTGCAAAATGAGCTGTTCCCTGTAGCTGGTGTCTTCATGCCTCACTTTGCCATGAGTGTCTGCTTAACTCTTAGTCATAATCACATTATCCTGTTTCCCTGGGGCTGGCCAAATTCCAATATCTTGCAAGGACTAACTAAGCATAAAGAGATTATTCTGTTTCTGTGTTCCACTAGGAGGAGTGTCTTATGAAATATCAGCCCTTTCCATAAATAAGTTGTAAAAGGTTGAGTTTTCTTTTAAAATTTGAATACACTGTGATTTACGTGCTCAGTCATGCCATTTTTAAACAACAATTGAATTTTATTTGTTTTCTGTCTTGAAGAATCACTGGTACTTGAGAATGTTGTTTGTTTTCAGATACTGTTTGCTATGAGGAAAATCCCAGACAGTGAAATTTGGAAGCCAGAACCTGAATCAGTTGTAAGTATTTATGCAGATAAAACGGATTTGGGTTTTTTCTGCTGTTTTGCTGATGAGATAATTTTTTTTTGGTCTGTTTTTGTATAAGTTCACTGAATCAAAGCCACAATAAACTTCCCCTTTTTCACCGAAATTTCCCTTCCCTAAAAAAGGAAGAGGATAGAAACCCATGTGGCAAACCTGTAAGGCAGGAATGGAAAGAGCTGCAGTTCTTAACTGGGCTGTGAATCCTTTCCATGTGTGTGTTCCTCCCTTTAACTGAGCAGAAAATCTGGATCTACTGCTTCTTGATAAGATATTACTGCTTCAACCCAGTTCTGTTCCTGCTGCAAGAATCTCTTGATTTATATCCCTCCTCACAGTGGAGATGCTCTGTGGATAATGGATGCTCTCCCCACAGGATGTGCCAGCTTTGCCCATCACTACAACCTTCTGGGAGAGGAACTTGCCATCTGTGCCAGGACTGCTAAAGCTGATTGGATTTTCCACTTTCTTCACCTCTGTGGCTGCAGCTGGGCTATTTGCCTACAAAAAGGGACTTCTGGTTCGAAACTGAAAAAAGGTGCCAGCTCAATGCCTCACAATTGAGGGTTTTCCTCTCTTTTTTTCCTCTTTTTTCCCTCTTTTTCCTCTTTTTTTCTCTTTCTTCTTTTTCTCTTTCTTCTTCTTCTTTTTCTCTTTCTTCTTCTTCTTTTTCTCTTTCTTCTTCTTCTCTTCTTTTTCTCCTTCTTCTTTTTCTCCTTCTTCTTTTTCTCCTTCTTCTTTTTCTCCTTCTTCTTTTTCTCCTTCTTCTTTTTCTCCTTCTTCTTTTTCTCCTTCTTCTTTTTCTCCTTCTTCTTTTTCTCCTTCTTCTTTTTCTCCTTCTTCTTTTTCTCCTTCTTCTTTTTCTCCTTCTTCTTTTTCTCCTTCTTCTTTTTCTCCTTCTTCTTTTTCTCCTTCTTCTTTTTCTCCTTCTTCTTTTTCTCCTTCTTCTTTTTCTCCTTCTTCTTTTTCTCCTTCTTCTTTTTCTCCTTCTTCTTTTTCTCCTTCTTCTTTTTCTCCTTCTTCTTTTTCTCCTTCTTCTTTTTCTCCTTCTTCTTTTTCTCCTTCTTCTTTTTCTCCTTCTTCTTTTTCTCCTTCTTCTTTTTCTCCTTCTTCTTTTTCTCCTTCTTCTTTTTCTCCTTCTTTCTGTCACATACTTTTCTGTCTCCAAAATCTGAGGAAGAGGTGAAAACAGTAGAGAAAATAGGCAAGAGGGAAAGGATATAGTAAAGGGATCCATATTGAAAAAGAACCCCTAGGGTCCAGCCCTACTTCTAGCAGTAACTTCTTGATTCTTGAATTTCTGGGGTACCAAGTGTTATCACCTTGAGGTTTTGATCCAGATCTCAGAACAGAAGTGACAAAATACCTCTCTGAAGCCTATTCTGGTGAGATTTCTGGTTGGTTTTACTCTTATGTCAAATCAGACCCTGAACCCCAAGTCTCCATGGGCCCTATTTGTACTGTACAACAAAGTCTCTAGTTGTAAACCAAGGATTTCTATCTTCCTGTGGGGTAGACTGAGAAAAGAAACCCACAGCTTACAGAATAATCAGATAGTTAATGCAGATCTGGTAAGAAACTATCAGTATTTTTATTTCTTACCCAGGAAGCACCTAAGGAACAAGCCAGACTAAATTTATCCATCTGAACCATGCAACCATAGGGATGCTGGCATTTCCAGTGGCATATGTGTCCTACAGTGAGCTCAAGGACAGTAGTTGTGCTGTGTTTGGCAATGTGGTTGAATTTCAGGCTCCCCAGATGTGTCCACAGCTGCCTGGCACAGCAGAGCTCCTGACCAGTGGAGTGTGTCTGTCCCTGGGAGCACCTTGAGGCTGTCTCTTGCCTGCTAGGGCACAATGGGATTGAAAATGTAGTGTTGGCATTAAACAAACAAAAGAAAAACAAACAAAACAAAAAAACCTCCAGCTTATTTGCCCCCAAACTCTTGCTTCATGCTGAGCACAGATTTGCTGATTTTGAGTTTTGGTCTTTCCTAACAACCATATTGATGGGATTAGCAGTTCCACTTCTGCCTGCTGTGCTGTGTTGCACTGACTATGCACTTTTGGTAACTAATAAGGGATCTAAATGATAGTGAGAGCAAAGAGAACTGTGGATTGCAGAGTCACATGCAAGTGCTTCTGCTCTCCACAGCTTGGTACTGTTCAAAAATGAAAAAAATAATATAGAAAGAAGGCAGTAGGCAGGGGTAGGGGGAGAAGTAAGAAAAATAAAAATCCACCCACCAAAACCTCAGTGCCTACTTGTCAGTGTGTTGGTACCTTGTTCTAGATATTTCTGCTATGTTACCTGTGCACAAGATGAAACAGGGAGCCACAGGTGTGGCTGAGAACAAGATCTGGTGCACATGAAGCTGGAGATGTCTGGAATTTTTCAGAGCCTGTTTGCTGCACTCCTCCCTTCAAGGAGTAGCAATTTATATGTAAAAAATATTGGATTGCAGTAAAGAGCCATGGAGGGAAGTATAATAATAACTTCAGCAACTGGTGTGAGCAGACGGTGGAGGAGCTGTATCACCAGTCTCAGGCAGGATTTTTGGGCTAGCATCTATCTTACTTGTGTAGAGCAGTACTTTGTTCTCCAAATAGTCCCATGGAAATGCACTGAACTGCTTGGAAAGCTGTAATATTTGTGAGCAGCACCTCGCTTTCTGGCCCTTAGGTTTTGTTCTTTTTAACTTGATGTGCTGGTTAAACATCATCTTGGAGCAGCAGCTTGGATTTTATCACAAATGAATAGCCTCATAACAGCCTTTTAAAATGCATGGGGGAACTTTTCAGGCATAAAAGATCTTTAAGGCAGAGGAGGAGTGCAGCAGTGTGCATATGGCCTCTCTGGTTGTATCACATGGAGCTCTAATTTGCTGGGACATTTGCCTACTGCAGAGAGCTTCTACGTGGCTTTCTCTCCCTGTGATTTATTTACTACATGAATTAGGAACTGAAAGCTGAATGGGAAGTTCAGAGCTTTGGCAAGTCACACAATTCTCAGGCCAGAAATAAATACAGGAACCTAAATTTGGGAAGGCATTTTTGAAGTCCTGGCTCTAATATTTGTAAGTGCTAGACAGTGAATACATAGATTAAAGATAAAGAGCTGCTGCATTTGCAGATGATTTTTCTGCCAAAACTGTTTGGAATCCAGGTCCTGCTTCTGCCCTAGAAATACTCCACATTCTCTAAAGAGGAGCAAATTCATGAAACTAATGAGGATAAATTGGTTTTATTCACATGCAAAATATATTCCTCTCTTCTTTGCTCCTGAACCTGGCAGAAATTTTTCCCAGTTTAACAAGATCAGGGGACACAGGAGGAAAAATTCCAATCAAAACCAGAAATTAGGTATTTAAAACGGAACTGAATTATAACTTAAAATTTTCATGAGATTGGCCAATTAAAAAAAAATTGAAAAGTTTCAATACTTATCAGCCTTTTTTATTCTTAGTTTCAAAGTGAAAGAAAAATGGGAAAAAATTATAAAGCAGTCCCACAAAGCATATCTCATCTTATTCTGCCACAACTAAAGTAGGTGAAACAGGGATTTATTCAAAATAATTAATTAAAAATAAATTTGGATTCCCTGAGATTTCTAATCAAATCTGGTTGGAACTGGGAGGTCAGAACTGTGACATCTCTATTAACACACTAAAATCTCTGTCTTCTTCCTTGCAGACTGCCAAAGCTTTTTGGAAAGCTCTGTTTTTACAGCCACGTCTTGCTATGATTGTGCTGTGGACATTCCCACCACTATGGGATTAAAAAAGGATTTGCCACTGTTTTCTCAACATTTCCACACAAAAGGAACATGTGGCACCTTGTGTGTACATGGATGCCAGTGTGATGAGGGAATTGATAAATGGAGGTAGAGAATCAAGCTGCTTCCCTATGAGTAGAGGGAACTGTTAGCACTGGCTTACATTTTTTAAATTAAAATTCATGCCAACCCTTTAAAGAGAGGAATGAAGTCTGTTTTTATGGATAACCAGTCATGCTGTATTCTTAATTTATTAACACATTTGATGAGACAACTGCTGTCATGAAAGTTCCAAGAGTTTACCAGCTTTGTAATATGTATTATAGGAACAACCATGGAAATAATTGTATTTGTCTCTTACAAACTGAACTGTGTTATCATGCATATTTTGTAATGCTCATAAGAGTTTACTTTAAAAAAAACCCGAAATTTACTTTCTTGTACACTGTTCTGATAGCCACTGTACCTTGCAAGGAATGACGGGTCATGGCATAAAAATCTGTGTTAACCAAAGTACTTGAAATCTAATTGTATAAACTACTCAACAATCACAAGGATGTGAGCAATCTGAGGCAGCCCCCTTGTCTTCCCTTTAATTTGTGCATTTTTTCCCCAGTACAGATCTTGATTCCATATAGCACATCTGCTCTCAATACAAAGGCATTAATCAAGTAATTAAGTTCCTCTCTGAGCATTGCCCATCATTTGAACCCATGGCCTGGACAAGAAACTATGGGGCCTAAAGAAATCTTTCTGTGTCCACAGTGGGACTGTTGTTTCACTGAAGTAGGCTTTGCAGATGTGCAGAAATTTTAAGATTTTTTCCCCCTTTTTTGAGACATGAAAAAGTAATATTTTGGAGAAAAAGGAATTTTATGGCCTCCAGAAATACTAGGGAGCCAAGATTAAATAACAGACCTGCCACTGCTCTTGAGCAAGAAGCAAACCCCCTCAAATCACAGGTGACAAGCATTCACAAATAAACCTGACCTATGTTCAAACAAACTAACATTCCCTCTCCTGTCTCCACCACCTTGAGATCACCCTGATCTTCCTTCTGTTGAAGAACAGAGTGTAAAAATGAGACAGCCAAAGCAGCCTGGCTTTCCAAGTGTCTCTGCAGTGAATTCCTTTAGGCGTTGTCTTAGACTGCCGCTTGTGGCGTGTCTGCTGTGCTCCTGTGCAGCTCAGTGCTCAGTGGTGCCTGCCTCTGTGTTTTGGAAAATAGATTTTAAAAGAGTGACTTCACTTTGCAGGAATATATATGCTGTGCGTGTGTGATGAATTTGTGCCTTTTATAACTGTAGCATTTTCTAAAGTGCCTCTGTGGTGACTGTCTCCCTTGGTTTCCTTCTTCAGCTCTCTTTTAAATAGGCTCTTGCAGATATTTTTATCTGACAGCTGTGAAATTTTTTTAACCTTAATTAGAATCAATAAATATTGTCATGTCAAATGTGTTGTTTGAGGCTTTTCTTTTGTGGAAGCCCCTTTTGACTTGGATGTAGTGGTATTACTTACTGACACAGCATTCTGCATTTCAAACCTCTAACTTCAGCTTTTCTTAGTAAAGAAAACTCTGTAAAGAAAAGGAGAGTGTAAAAGAAAAAAATACAAACCCACCCAAGCAACCCCCCAAAACAGTGCAAAAAAACCCCACTCAACCCCTTAAATACACAATTGAGAAAAAAATTAGTTTTTACTATTATAGGGCAGGTGGCTCAAACTGAACACAAGAAGAAACAGACCTTGTACCAAATACTGTGTGATGTAAACATAAAATCCTAGAAGAAAAGAGAGACCAAAATCACTTAATTTCACCCACTAGCTCAGTGTCAGTGCTAGAGAGATAATGGAACTGAGGAACAAATTTGCTCCAGGGAAGGGACCTGTGTTGCACAAAACTCTTGGCCATGAATACTGGAGAAAGTGTAACCATCCATGTGAAAAACATCTGAAGTGTTCAGTGCTCTTTGTATAGGCTTAACTTTCAGCATTACAAGTTATAGAGGAGCACAAATACAATGAAAGCAAACACCCTCAACTAATCCTTCACACACTCTCTAAAGCATCTGTCCCCTAAGAAATGTGTCAGAACCAGCATTTCACAGCCCTCAAAGCAGCCAGCAAGTGGTTATGCCTCTAAAACATTGCTGCTGTGTGGGTTTGCATGGCCTGGTTTTGGAAGCTGGGGGGCTACAGGAGTGGTTTCTCTGAGAAGCTTCTGGAAGCTTCCCCCATGTCCAGAAGAGCCACTCCCTGACAGCTCCAGGATGGACCCACTGCTGGCCAGGGCTGGGCCAGTTAGAAAAGGTGGTAACACCTCTGGGACAACAAATTTAGGAAGGAAAAAAAGTTATAGTGCAAATGTAATTGCAGCCAGAGAAGAGCAGGGTGAGAACGTGTGAGAGGAAGAGCCCTGCAGACACCAAGGGCAGGGCACAGGGAGGGGCAGGAGCTGCTCCAGGGGCTGGAGCTGGGATTCCCTGCAGCCCTGGTGAGACCCTGGTGGGGCAGCTGTGCCCCTGCAGCCCAGGAGGGCTCAGGGATGCAGAGATCACCTCAGCCCAGGAGGGCTCAGGGATGCAGAGATCACCTCAGCCCAGGCAGGAGACCCAGAATGGGGCACGGGGATGCTGGGAGGAGGCTGTGAACCCATGGGAGGCCCATGAAGGGAGGAGCCCACCCTGGAGCAGGTTTGTGACCCTGTGAGGGACCCACATTGGAGCAGGCTGTGCCTGAGGGACTGAATGGAAGAATGGAAGAATAACCCACAGTGAAGCAATTGATGGAGAACTGTTGCCTGTGGGATGGACTCACAGTTCATGGAGAGCTGTCTCCAATGGGGGGATCCCACACTGGAGCAGGGGAAGGGCTCCTCTCCCTGAGCAGTGGCAGGAGCAATGTGTGATGAACTGACCATAACCCATCCCCATCTCCCTGTGCCACTGGGGGGGAGGAGGGAGGGATGGGAGGAAGTTATTTTTGCAATTTATTTTTACTTCTCATTATCATGCTCTGATTTTGTTGCTAACAAATTCAATTAATATCCCCAAGCTCAGCCTGTTTTGCCCATGATGGTATTTGCAGATGAGTGCTCTTTCCCTGTCCTATCTTGACTCATGAACCAGTTGTTTTATTTTCTCTTCTCTGTCCACCTGAGGAGGAGAGTGACAGTGACTTTTGTGGGTATCTGGCATCCAGCCAGGGTCAACCCACCACAGTGTTTTTGGTGCTGAAGCCCAGGATCATGATGATTTTGAGATAAGGATGGTAATTGGGAGAGATTGAGCAAAATGTGGACTGAACATTGTTGGATAGTAGAACATTCATGGTGAATTTTGCTGTAATTGTGGTGAAGGCACAAGGGGTGGATTTTGTGTGAATTGCCAATTTTTGTTCTGTGTTGTGATGATGTTATTTTGATTTTTGTGTGGGGAACTTTTGTCTTTGGTTGGTTTTGTTGATGTGAGTGCAGGTTGTGTGATGGATGTGGATTTCAATGATAATTCTTAAACAGTTAAATATGTGATTCACAGAGGTAAGGGGTGGAAAGTGGAGTCAGATTTGACCTACCTTTTTAACCCTTTGTTCAGACATATCCTGGAGCATCCCAGAGGACATAACCAAAATGGTATTATTATTAATTTAGTTATTTACAAAGCTTCAGTGTACATTTCAAAGAGACCGTGCCAGCCAAGGGGTACTTCATTATTTCCATCAGTCCAGTGCACAGAAAATTAATGTGGACAGATTAATACAGAAGAAATCAATTTTGTTTAACATCTGCAAAAGATACAAATATGATTTCCCAAGAAACCAATTAGAAATCCCACTCATTGCTTAGAAGAGGATAGGATGTGTGTGCAAATCATTTGGCTAAATCATGCAAAACTCAGTGCTGCAAGAGCTGAGGATAATTTTTTCTTCTTGTCTTGTGTAATTCTACCAATTTCTCATCTGGAGCAGATCTCAAAATGTTGGAGGGACTGATGAGTTTTGCCTTCTGGCTCAAGACAGGATAAATTCTCCCTGAGCCTGTGGAATTGCCTCAGAAAAAAATCAAAAATCCAAGAATGATGGGCCTCAGATGGTAGAGCCAAAGTACAGTTTGGTATCTGCTGGGAAAAAGACACTTTTTTTTTCTCAGGTTGGTCCTGCTCTGTGGTGTGAGTGTGGAAGGAAGCTCATCATCCTCATCTGCTGTTAGAACCCATGCAGGTACTGTAGGACTCCTACAGACATGCCCTTCTCTTTCCGTGTCCATGTAGGAGGGATGGAAGGGATTTTGAAATTCAGTTATTGGATGAATTTACTTTATTTCCTGCAAAGAGCACATATTTTCCCACCTAGAGGGCAACTCATGAGCTAAAACTCAGTTGCCTTGTGCCTCTCAGACATTTGAGGGCACCTTGTGCAGCCTCCAGCTGCTGCCCCAAAAGGAGGCAGTTCTTCCAGAGGCCCAAGAGAAACTGTTGTCATATATTGCAAAGGTTCTATTGTCATTACATGGCAAGGGTTCCATATTGCTAGAGCTTCATACCTCCTTGATGTTTCTTGTAGGCATCTCCTCTAGGCACTGACTCTTCCTTGTCCTCATAGCAGCCAACTGACTCCAGTTCCTCTCAACCAACCAATCCACTCTTTTATAACACTCTTCTGATTGGCTACAGCTGTGGCTTGTTAACATCAAGCCTGCTCCTGATCTTCAGTAATTGGTTCAGCTGCAACTCTTTAGGGGATAAGACTACATTCTATACCACCTTCATTTACCCATACTGTATCCCCCTACAATTCCCCCTTTTCCTTTTAATCACAGAGTTGCAGCATTTCTAGGAGTACATATTCAAATAAATTAAAATTATGACATATTCATATATTGCATTCAGAACCAATAGTTATACAGATGTTCAGACAACATATTAGAAATATATAGTATGAATATATATATATTTCTGAGTGTTGGTTCAGTTTTGCAGCTTTTCACAGTTTACAAAGTACTTATCTTCAAAATCTTTTATACTCATATTTAACTAACCCTAATAGCTGCAATTGATATATTTTACCAATAATTTAGTATTCAAGTCCTTTTCCCCAAATCCATGGGGTTATATAGTCGAGCCCTATTTCCCCAAATCCACAGGGTGATATAGTCAAATCCTGTTTCCCCGAATCCACAGGGTCATCTAGTTTAGTCCCGAATCCATAGGGTCATATAGCTTAGTATTCAAATCCTTTTTCTGAATCATGTCAGGGTCACCATTTGTTGTTATATATTGCAAATGTTCCATATTGCTAGAGCTTCATACCTCCTTGATGTTTCTTGTAGGCAGCTCCTCTAGGCACTGACTCTTCCTTATCCTCACAGCAGCCAACTGCCTCCAGTTCCTCTCAACCAACCAATCCACTCTTTTATAACACTCTTCTGATTGGCTACAGCTGTGGCTTGTTAAAATAAAGGCCGCTCCTAATCTTCAGTAATTGGTTCAGCTGCAGCTCTTTAGGGGATAAGATTACATTCTATACCCCCTTCATTTACCCATCCTGTATCCCCCTACAAGAAACCTCCTAAACCAGCCCTGCCCTTTGGCACAGATGATCTTTGGGTACCAAACTGGGCAGCTTCTACCTCCCACCTACTGCTGATGGTGATTAGGAACTTCTTGGGGCATTGAGCTTTGAAGAAATGCATCAGGGATGATGTGGGCTCTGTGAATCTAACATGGTGCATGTTAATAGGTAGCTGCACATATAATGTGTTAATACACAGCTGTCATTTACCCAGACAGGCTATAGATGAATTTGCTTGTCACTGGAAACAGAGCCATGATATTCTAGTCATAATATTAGCAGAGTTTGCTAGAAAAGCCTTCAGTTAGCAGCTGAGTGCCAAGATAAGCTGGAAAAAAATACACCTGAGTAAGAGGCTTTGTAAGCTGATTTTAGTGTGCCGTGGTTTGTTTAGTCAGTAGCAAGAAGCTATTCTGAAGCTAGGCTAGAAAAAGCTCAAAAAATAATTTTAAAAAATAATCGTAGAATAGTTTGGGTTGGAAAGCATGTAGAAAGGGGATCTTTCTAGGTCACCTATTTCAAACCCCCTGCTGTGGTCAGGGACATCTTCAACTGGACCAGGACGCTCAGAGCCCCATCCAGCCTGGCCTTGAACATTTCCAGGAATGGGTCATCTACAACTTCTCTGGGCAACCAGTTCCTTTGTCTCACCCTACATCTAATCTAAATCTATCTTCTTTTAGTATTAACCCCTCTGTTCTATCACAACAAGCCATGCTAAAAAGTCCCTTTCCAGCCTTTTGGGTACTGGAAGGTTCTCTGAGATCTCCCCAGGGCCTTCTCTTCTCCAGGCTGAAAAGTCCCAATTCTCTCAGCCTGTTCTTATAGGGGAAGTGCCCCAGTCCTGTCATCAGCTCAGTGGGCCCAGCTCCCCTGGGCCCACTTCAGCAGGTCCATGTCAAAATACCTGTGAAACACACACTGCTTCATCCTCTGGGGCTGTACCCAGTGCCAAGCTGGTTCATCCCAGTTCTCCATTCCTCCTGGCACTGCTGAAAGAGGCAAACCAAGTTGTTTTGAGTCCAAGCTGGTCTCACCCTGTGTTTTGACAGAAAGTGAGATGCTGTTTCTAATTTAGAAGCAAAAGGTATTAGCTTTCTTCCAGGGCTGGTTTTTTGCTGTGTGCACAGTGAGTTTTCTGATAGCAATGTTTCTAATCCTTTCTTAGCAGAACAGCCCCAACAAAATAATCCATTTCCATCCAGCTTCATTTACTCTGACATCTGCAGACTCTGTAGACTCCTTGCCACCATCCCTGCAGCTTTGTGAGTGAGAAGAGGCCTCATCCAAATCCAAGTCATCCATTAATCTGACCTCTCAGGTTTCTGTGGTTGAAATGGCTCCCGAGGTATTCAAGAGTCTTTTTTCCCAGCCCCACAACCAAAGAAGTCAAGATTCCTCAGCTCTGGTTTTCAAGGTTGTTTATTTTCTCTATCTATCACATTCTTTCTCTGACCTGCTCAGATCTGTCTGGCAGGTTGGTTCGTGGCACACTGACAGCCCTTGGGGTGGTGTTAACTTTTTATACTAAAACCTACATGTAGTTTATTTACAATAATTTTCCAATACCTATCACCCACGTTAGACAGTCTGTCTCTATTCTAAACCAATCCAGAAGTGTCACCATCACAGCAGAAGATGGAGGACAAGAAGAAGGAGAAGAAGGACAGGACACGCCCAGATTCCTCCATCTCACCTGTTGAACACTCATTCTAAAAACCCCAAAATTCTACATTTTCACCCTGTGACAAATTAACTATCATTCTACTCAAACCCTTGTGGCTTGTAAATCTTCACACAAAGTTGGTAATTGTTTCCATGGACTAAAATCAAAGGCACAGGTGTTTTTGACACCGTGCTAAGGTCTCTGAGCCCCCTGCCAGGGTCTCAAATCATCCAGGACAGCCAGAGGAATGTCCTGGGTTCCAACACTGACCTACAGCAGAAAGAGGCTGAGCAAACACAGACCAGCCTCATCCACCCAAGGGCAAAATGTCAGGGAATTTTAGCAATTTCTTTGAGAGGGTGAGTGTCTCTGAGTCCCTGCAGCAGCAGAGACTCCAAGAAGCACTTGAGGAAGTGGTACCCAGCAGAAATACCAGCCTTTGGATGATTTGGTTTGTCAAGTGGCTCTGTTTGCCCCTCTGCCTACTGGGATTTAACACTGCACTCGAATATGCTCTGGTGCTTGGCTGGCAGGGAGCAGGGAAAAGGAAACACATCAATAATGCACTGAGGCATCCTTGTCAGCCCTCAGGCTGTGCCCAATTTGCATATGCTCCAAGCTGTAAGAAAACACTTTGCACAGCAGTGTTGCATTTAGCGGAAATTACATTATAATTTCAGATGTAGAAACTTCTATTCCAGGTCTGAGGCAGGGAGGTGTCCCATTGGGCTGTGCAGTCATTATCTTAAACAATTGAAATGCATGCTTGTACTTCATCAAAATCAAGGGAAGACTTTACTCCAGCCTCCACTTGCCAATTCAGTCCAAAGCGGAACAAGACTATTTAACTAAATTAGAAACTATATTATTTCCCAATAATTCTTTATGAGATGGAGTTTGGCCAGAGCAATTTTTCAGAGTGTGAATATTTGAGCCAGCACCTCTATCCATTTCTGCAAAGCAGATTGCACCCACAGACACTCCCTTCTCTGAGAAGGGGAATGCCCAGGAGCATTTAGGATTTGTGCTCACACTTCTCTTCCAGCTCCTTTATGCTGCCCAGCAGGAGATAACACTCGAGTTGCCCTTTGGAGGAAGTTTTGCAGAGCTGGCAGGGGCTTGGTGCCTCTGCCATTTCACTGCCCTGATTTCTGCAAGAGGCTGGGTGTCTCTGCCGTTTCACTGCCCTGATTTCTGCCAGGGACTGCCCAGGGCCAGGAGGCAGAGGCTGCAGGGATGGAGCCTCTGCTTCCCCCAGTGTGGCACATCAGAGCTTGGAGATGGGTGAGAACTTATGCTTAAAGCTGGGGACTTGCATTATTTCCATTTAGTGTGCTTCTCTTCCAGAGTTCAACGGGAAGGGTGAACACCAGGGCAGAAATGCCCACAGAGACCTTTCTGCAAATCAAAGTGTGAAGTTCCTGACACTTTTTTTTTTTTTTGAGGTGATAAAATACTGCTATGAGGTAGCTCAGAAGATGACAGCCTTTGTTTCAGCCTGTGCCATGCTGTTGAGCTGGCCATGCTGCCTGCAGCTGGTGTCTGCTGACAGAAATCCTCCTCAAATGCCAGCCTCTGCCTTTTGGAATTCAGCCAGGTGTCCTGGATTTAACCAAGGTTTTGATGAAAATGGTGGGGCTCAGGCTGTAATCCAAGGAGTTTTCAAGTGAGTGATCTGGTCATGGCAGTCCAAATGCCAACACAAGCAATAATTATCTGCTTTGCTTCATTTTCAGCCTCATCTCAAGTGGCAGCTGCCCTCCTGTACTGTGAGTGGCAGGCACATTT
Organism: Geospiza fortis; assembly: GCF_000277835.1. Lineage (NCBI taxonomy): Eukaryota > Metazoa > Chordata > Aves > Passeriformes > Thraupidae > Geospiza > Geospiza fortis. Next base: position 172,059 of record NW_005054675.1, on the reverse strand, counting down.
CATAAAGAAGAACTGTGGGAAGATACAGATGGCAAAGGGCATCTGTCTTATATTTTCTTGTGCTTGGTAAGGTTAGAGACAGTGCAAATTCATGCCCCTGCCTGATCTGTTCATTATAGACCAGGGAACACCACATCCCTGGGACTCTGGAGGAACAGATGTGTGCTTGAAGCCACTGCTGATCTCCTCTGGCACCCAGCAAGGTGCTTGCTAAAGCTTCCCTCTCCTCTCATGTGTAATGGGCTCCCACTTGGGAAACTTTTTTCCCTGCTCCTTCTATGTGTCCTGGTTACATAAGATGTGTCACCCTGTTTAAGTTTTTCTAAGCCTTCTGATGTTTACATTCTTGTAACAAACTTTCTCACACACTTTATGTAAATAACTTATTGTTTTGCTTTCTTTTGTGGAGGAGGAGAAATTTGATGGACTGTTGGTTGTCCAGTGTCATTGGAGAGGTGGCACTGTCACCCTCCAATCCACTGTCACTTTTGGAAATCTATAAATGTTAGAGTCAGAAATTAAACTTCGCTCTTTTTTGCCTTGGAAAATCCAGTGTCTGTGTCTTTCTGTTTCATGCCCTAGAGCGACAAAGATGAGTAAAAAAAACCCAAAACAAAGAGAGCAAGGAACAGGGAACAGAACCTGGAAAGCCAAGCACTACAAATAAAGAGCAGAATAGGAACTGCGGCTGAAGCCCAAGGCATTTGCTGCCAAATGCAGGAGCTGAGTGGGAAAAGAAAAAGTTACAGTTCACTCACAAAGAGCACATTTGATTTCCCCTCCTGGATTTTCACAAAGATGAAATTTCCTTTCTCTGTGTGTGTGTGTGAAAATCAACTGTTGCAGGGGAGAAACAGCCCACAAGGAAGAGAGCTGACTATAGCCATGTTTCACAGTAGAGGACTCTGTTTGTTTGTTCGTTTTTGTTTGTTTTTGTGGAGCTGGGAGCTGAACTTTGTGCAGAGAGCATAAAACCAGTCCCCAGCTTGACCCCAGCATGGTTCCTGGCTGAGGAAAGCCCTTGCTGTCAGGCATCAGAACCTGGTCAGTGGGACATGGGAACCAACTGGTGGGAAGCTGGAGGTTGAGATGTGTCAGACTGTGCTGGCACATCACCCTGGCTGGTATTTTTGTTCAAATACATAATGCTAATTTTGCCAGTAGTTGGGGGGTATCTTTGATCCTGGGAAAAGAGATCAAGTACCAACCTGGGGGCTGAATCAAATGTGAATTGAAAAGTATTGTTGGTGAAGGACTAGCAAAGAGGCCAAGTGAAGGCAGCAACCTCTTACTTTCCCAGAATGGATTTTCACATAGTAATAGAATGTTTTGGGTTGGAAGGGATCTTAAAGATCATCCCCTTCCAATTCCCTTTGATAAAAACAAGCTGCTTGGGGCTCCATCCAAGGAAACCTTGAACACTCCCAGGAATGGAGCATGCCCTGGTTCTCTGGGCATCCTGTCCCTCACCTTTTTTAGGCTGAGTGTACCTTTTTAGCAACATGGGTATGTCTGGTCAGACCTCCCCTGTGTCCCACACAAGGAGCATGACTGGAGGGCCACTGTGTCCCTGAGGGACATCCACGTTCTCTGCTCCAAAACATGGAGCCCTTGCAACCTGGCACTGCTTCCTTGGGCTGGTGGCCCCTTCCCAGCCCTGCCACACAGTGATTTCCAACCAGAGGGGTTTGGGTTGTCAGTTCCCATGCCAGGAGGCTGTGGGCTGGGCAGGTAATGCGGGAAGAAAAGCCTTGCTAAGCTGATGGTGCTAAAAATCAAACAGTGGCTCTTCTCCTGCACCTCCTGCCCATCCAGCCCCTGCTGACCCAGCAGCCCATCCTGTTTCAGGGTCCCTGTCCCCATAGGCTGGTTGATGGCAGCCAGGGGGGAACAACCATGTCACCCTTTGCAGGCAGGAGCTGCAGCCAAGGGGAGTGGGCCAGAAAGGAGGAGAGGGAGCCTCACAGGCTTATTTTTCCATCCCCAGGGCTTGGGCAAAGCTGCTATGCTATCTGTAAGCAAACCCAGCAATTTGATTAAAAAGAGGCAGATCTTCTCACATATATCATCCCCACTTGCTGATTTTGGACTGCCTGTTCTGTGTGCTCAGTGGTGCTTCTTATTTCACTGCTACTATGGAGCATTAGGGTTTTTTTTTTCTCCCCTCTGCTGTTCCTTCTGCCAATGCTTGCTCTGGTCTTTGTTTTACTTCCAGCAGCCATTTCACCTAAGGTTTTCCCATTTCCCAGGGGCGTCAATGCAATTTAGTACCCACACTGGTGCTGCAGGACTTGGTGAGGACCCCAGCCTCTCCCACCTCACCCTGTATTCAAAGGGGACAGAACATTTCCCACTTCTGCCAAAGGAGTGCAAAGCTCTTCCTCCAAAATTGGGGGCACTGAGCACCCCTGATTTGGGATGGTGTCCAAAGGCTTTCCCACTACTCAGCCTGGGTGAGGGCTCTGCTTGGCCCCCAAAAGAAAGAGGTTTTTCCCTGGTGCTTGATCCTTCCAGCTTTAATACCAGCAGCAGCTCACTTGGGGAGTTGTCAGTGGTGATAAACTCAGTCCCATTCTGTTTCAAAATTGGTTTAAGAAAGATGCCTGGCTGTTTAATATTTAAACTAAATGTTTAATGTTTAAACAGGGAAATTGGTCTGATTGTCAGAAAGGGCATTAAGGCAGGATGGGAACTGGTCTATAATCTCTGACAAATGCTGCCCTTTCTCTGCAGCAGCCTGGTGCCTGGGAGCTGCAGGAGTTTCAGAAATGCCAATTTTAATCAATCTCACTCATTCCACTTGCTGCCTGCCAATCCCACAGCAGTGAGATGTGCCTTTCCCTGGGAAGGGGCAACATTGTACCTGGCCCTGTTCAACAGTCTGAGATTAATTCAGCTGAATTGCACTGGTATTTCAAACCCCAAACTAATTTCAATAGAAATGTGTGTGGAAAAGGTGAAAAGTGAAGCTCATGGGGACAGTGTTGGCACATGGGTATATTGCAGATGATTTGGGGTCCCTTTTACATGTGCACACAGAAGTTCTGATGTCAAGTCTAGAGTAAGCCTGAAAATGAATGGCTCTAATTGCTACAAATACACCTGTGGAGGAATTATTTTTTAACAAGTACAGGTAGTGTTTTTCAGGTGGTGGAAATGCATGTGGCAGTGTGTGGTCATCTTATTGCAAAGGTTCCCATACCTTCTCGGTGATTTCACATGGGCAGCTCCTTGCAGCACTGACTCCTTCATAGCACAGACTACAAACTGCAGCTCTCTTCACAGCCAAAAACTCCAACTTCCTCTGGACCAGCTAGCCCACTCTTTTATAGCACTCTTCCTTACTAGTCACAGCTGTGGCCTATCAAGGGCAGGCCTGTTCCAAATCTTTGGTTGTTAGTACAGCTGCAGCTCCCCAGAGGTGAGGATTACCTTTTGCACAATCTTTATTTTCTTACATTCTATCCCCCCCACAGCAGTGTAGAACTATTTCACACCACAAAAGGCTAATCAGCAGCCTGTGCTCCCTCCCTGAGGAGGCACAGTGGCTGTGCCAGGCTGCATGCCCAGGGTGCTCCTTGTGCACAGGAATCCCTGCTCAGCAGTGGCTGGAGCTGGGGAGAGCACATCCAGCAGGGAGCCCTCGAGTCAATCAGCAATTCAGGCAGCTCACAAAAAACCAAGCAAGACAGAATCTGAAGAAAAGTTTATAAGAAGATCAAGGTTTCAGTTCTATTGAAAGGCACATTTCACCCATGTTGAACAACAGCTGAGTTCATGGACACGTACAGCGCTCAAAATTCATGGCAAAAAGACCACATAATAATGGCACATTGTGAAACACACATTCCAGACTTCAGTCAAACACTAAAGTGATTATTTTAAGTGTATCATGTACATAATAAGAGCAGAACAGGCAGATGCATCCAATTATTGTAATTTACAAGGCGGTAATTTGAGCCTCAAATACAGTTCTCCTTATTAGAAGAAGGGGCTATGGATTAGCAGCTTTTAAAATGAGGGGCAGTGAATGGACAGGGAAGCTGCTGCCATTTGGAAAATAACAGCCAGCACCTGCTGCAAGTGGGAGGAATTTAACTTTGCTAATTCATTTCACTGTGCTGTGGCAGCACAGGGCTGGGCTGGATGGATGCTCTCAGGGCAGGCACCCTGCAGAGCAGATGTGCACAGATGTTTCCTTGGCAGTGGGCAGGATGAAGTCCAGCCGTGCCTCTCTCTCCCTGTTCAGTGCTGTGCCTTGTGCTAATTACCTCCTTTCATCCAGCTCGGGGTTAAGCTTCACGTTGCGATGATTAATAATTAATCAAATGCAATTGAAAATTAATTTGGCAATTCTGTGACTGATTGGCATGCTAATCTCTTCTGTGCAGCAGGGATGGTATGGGAACAACCTCAGATGTTCTGAGGTGAATGCATGAGGGCATTTACTATCTTGTGTAGTGAAAAATAAAACACTGAGTGGAAACAAAAGCGTTCTCCGAGACCTCTTTGCAACTCAGAAAACGTGTGATCTGCATTTTGCCTTCCTGTATTAGGAATTTATCATTGATATTATCATGTCCAACCAAAACCAAATGGACAAGTTTGAAAAACGCCCCCACAGTTGATTTATTTCGGTTTAACGGCAGTAGATTCAATGCATTAATTATGGGACTAAAAAGAAAAAATCACAAGGAGAATAACTTTTTGCTCTTTCCAGCTGTCCATGCCACTTTTCTCCAAAATAACACTCCTCTGGAGAAAGGGGAGGAGAGGGGGTGTGCAGCTCCCCCTGGTCCCCGCTAGTTCCGGCAAGCAAGTACCTTTTTACAGACCAAGAGCCCTGCAGCAGCCACAGAGGAGACACACAGGGTGCAGCTCAGCAGGCACAGCAGCCCCGGCGCCGAGGGCAGGTTCCTCTCCCAGAAGCTCCTGAGGAATGGTCGGGCTGGGACATCCTGGGGGAGAGGGGAGATGGTGACTCCGCAGGGCGTCCCCTCACCCTGAGGTGGCAAACGCCGCCTGTGAGGCTGGGGAGGTCACAGGTATTTCCCAGGTGGTGCAGGGAGAAGAGTCATGGCTGTAAGATGTGTGTTCTGTCATCCTGAACAGCCACAGGACAGTGAAGATGGAGTTACTTGTGGCTGGAATGAGGTTTAATTTGGCTTTAAACCATGGCCTGGGACTGGGCAGAATTAGGCTGCATTTTTCAGTCTCCCAGGCTCTGAGATCAGTGTGCTTGGCTCTTAGTCATCCACCCTTTAGACAGGGCTAACAATATTCCTTGGACAAGTCACAAAAATTAATGCCATCAGCATGTGAGGTGACTAAAGCCTTGCCTGGGAGCAGGGTGCACAGGAATCACTGAAACAGGGACACACCTGACTGAGGGGTGTGTGCCTGACTGGTGACAGTGATACTCTGACTCACCTTTGACTCTGGCTCTGGCATCCAAATTTCACTCTTGGAGATCTTCCCCATACTGTGCAGCACCTAGAAGAAAAAATTATTTGTACCATGTGAAAAAATTATAACCCACAGTACTTCCAGTTCTGGAGAAACAGAGGAAGCCAGAGCAAGTGACATTGATAAAAGGTGTAACTATGACTAGCTGAAAGTCTCTTGAACCAGAAAAATGTACAGTGTTCTCTACAGATTTCTAGAGCTTCTCCAAATATTTTTGTGGGAGGTTTTCAGGTTTGGGGGTTTTTTGTTTTTTTTTTTTTGTTTTGTTTTTCCCCTGAGTAAAAGTAAAAAAGCTTTTTCTCAAGGCAGTTTGAGAAATACCAAGGTGAGGTTACAGCCATGCACTTGGGACACAAAACCTGTTAGGAGTGATGCTTCTGGGATATAGAAAGAGGAGAGATGCAACCCTGAGGCTCTCACAGCATAGAATTATGGAGCCCCCCCTCACCTATTCAGGCAGTACAAAGCTCATCAAGGATTTTTCTTGAGCATAAACTGAATGTAAAAATCATGGGGATTTTGCGGGGCAGATGAATGCCTCCAGAAGACAGCTCACTGTCTTTGTAACTAATGCTCACAGGCATGGAGAAAAGAGAAATTAGGTGACTTGAAACAAAGCAAATAATAAGGATTATAAGGCAAATATGCCTTTCTGTCAAATGGAAGTAAAAGACTGATTTTCCTTTAAATAACAGCTCTGTGGCTTTGCCATGCAGTTGTAACTGCAATGTGCACCCTTTAATGCTTTTTTCCCCTCCTTCCAGATTGTTGTAAAGGGATTTCACTGTGACTGGGAATTCAGCCCAATGAGTGTCATTCTGAGGAGATTTAGACATTATCAAGAGTTGCACATTACAATTTCATAAAGCTCAGCTAACAGGACTGTCTTGTAAAAGGAGAAGCAGAAGGGATAGATCAAAAACAAGACTAATGTTCAGATTTTCAGATTTCTGCACAGGAAATAGCTGTGAGCATTTGAAATTACTTAGATGAGTTTTAAAACATGCAGTGATTAATTTGTTAGAAATTGAGGCAGTGTATCTACAAGCAGCATCAGATTTGGGGGTTTTTCCTCTAGACATGCAGTACATGGCATAAGCTTTATTTTAAGACTCCAGTTCAGTAATATTATGATTTGGTTGAAATTCTTGGCTTCACTTTATTCAATAACCAATTAAGCAAGTTTAAAAAATAAAAATACTTTGGTCATGTTGTTTTCTAGTATCCCTCCCTGCCAATTCTAGCAGCCTTTGCACTAAATCAGACTCTCCCAGCAGTACTTAATCCTTTCCAGCCTTTTGACAGAGATGTTGGGAGCAGAGCAGGGTGTGTACCTCTCTGGCTGCTCTCTCTCCTGCCTGCACAGCTCCCTCCATGTATCCGCTCCACTGCGTCGCTGTCTCCGTGCCAGCAAAGTAGATCCTGTCAACAGGCTGGCGAATGATCCTTCAAAACAAGTGCAGAGTGTCAGGGGACAAGTGACAGGAGGGTGATGATCCTTCTAAAAGCAGTTTATGGCTTTGATGGAGTGTCTGGCTTCAGCTGTCCAGAATCCCTGCAGACCTGGGCTGAGGTGTGATCCTGTCCCTGCAGGACCACCTGCTTGCTTCTGCACACAAAATTCAAGATCTGAGAGAGAAAAAAACCTGAGGCATAAATCAGTGTTCCCAGCTTCCCCACAAAATTATACAGGCCTCAGTTTAGTGCTGGGATAAGGGATAATCCTAACAGCAATGCAGTGCAGCTGATGGACTTATGTCTTCTGCATGGCAGCTTTGCTGTTATCCTGCTGTTACAGTGGAATGTGGATGATGTTCCTGCAGTGCTAGATCACCAATATCAGCTTCTATTTGGAGGCTGGACTTGGCTGGCTGCTGAAGGCCTGGCATTTAGGGAGCTGCATTCTCCCCACAGGGTCATAAAGGCAGTGCCTCAGCCCTGCAGTGCTGCACAAGCATTCCAGCCAAGCCAGCTGTAGGTACTGAGCTCCCTCTCCCACTGGGAATGTGCCTGGTCTAAGGGCTCCCATCTAATCCCCCATTAGGTTTTCCCTGTCTGCTTGACAGCAGCTTCCCCAGGCCAGACACCTCAACCATCACTGCCTGTTTGCATAAATGACAAGAGATAAATGACTGTACATGGGACAACTCCTCCCCACGTGATCTCAGCTGAGGCAGGGTCTAACCCCATGCTGGACATATTGAAGACCTCCTGGGCTTCTCCTGAACCTGATGCTCCACCTATACAGTCACTGGAGACTCTTCGTCTGTCCAAGATGTGTGTCCTCAAGGGCTTGGGGATCTCTAGAGAGATCCATTGCAAATACTGCATAGCACAAACTACTGTAAATAACCCAGAGGGGAAAAGTTTTGTGGCTTTAGCAGGTCCCTTTGTGACTGTGCTTCATCTCCTTAAAAGCCACAAGAGAAACTCTGCTCTTAGTAAAGGAAATAGCAAGATCCTCATTAGCTGGGGAGTGGGGGAGTGGAAAGAGGGTTGAAGTTCCCCTGATATTGTAAATATGCCATGGGTGTGTTGCACAAGGCATAGCATTGTACATGAGCTAAGGAATGTGAATTAGGAAGCAAAGCACTCTCTGTTTTACCTTCCATAGGAATGCATGATGCCTGGTGGGAAGTAGGCTGTGTAGCAGCCCCCTGAATATTGCTCCATGGTCCAGTCCTTCTCCTCATAATGCACAGGCTGTGAGTTTCAACAGAGAAAACAGTGAAACACTGATAGAGAAACTGGAAATAAAGAACATATTTCTTTTGAAGAGGGGGAAAACAGGCTAAGAATACCTGACAAAGGAGTGCCATGTCATCTGGCTAATGCTATCCATCTGCACAAAACAAATTTTTGTGCTTTTGCAGAAACATCAGTCTCCCACATGCACATGACAGGATAAATTAAAACATGCACTGCCTTCTCTTTCCTTGTGCAGGGTGAGACTGGCAGATCTTTTCTTCTTGTACTCAGTCCTGTCCTCCCCTTGTTGAATGGCCCAACATGCAATTTTAGGTACACATTTTTGGTGCCAGGAATTTTGCCCTCATCATCCAGAACAAAGGAGCAACAATGTTGTACAACAGAGGCAAAACCAGGCATTAATTCCTTACTTGTAAAGCCTCTCTCATCCCCAGTGCCTTGGCATATGCCTCAGAGATCTTCCTTTTCCTGTATGAAAATAAAATCAGAGTCAGAAAAAAAAAGAGGGGGTGTGGAGAAACCTCTCCACTCTCATCTTTCTTATAAAAAACCCAAATTTACTGCAACACATGGGAAAGAAAGTTGGGTTAGCCTTTGTTTTTGAGTCAGATTTCAAGTTCTTATCTTAACATACATATTTCAAATGCTGATGCCTAAAAGTTACGTCAAAAATGGACCTGGGGAATGGGAAATGAAGGTTGATTTTGGCAATGAGCTCTAAAAAAATAAATCTTTGTACAGCTATTTTAGGATGCAGAGCCAATTCATCCTCATGTTCACTGGTGTAAGACCAGCAGAAAAGCAATATAAATCAATTAAATCCCTACAGATTTACTATAGCTGGGAATAAAATATGAGCTGGAGAATGCTGCTCACATTCCTAAGCAGAGCTCCTCTTTCACTTGCACTGTACCAAAATTCACATTTAGAAAGTACTGTTTGTTCATTTCACTGACTAATGGGGAAACCATACTTTTATAAATACAGAAATTTAAAAATTTTATCACCCATTCTGAATCTGAAGGAGACCCAAAAGGAGACATGTCAGCACTGCTGTATCCCTGTGTTAAAGCATCATTCAGTGGAGATGTAGTTTGGGAACATGGTTGGAAAAATCTTCTCCATTCACACAGATACCCAGAATTGGTAAATCATAGCATAGAAGAGTGGGCAGGACTTGGAAATTTAGAAATATCCATAACTGGATGAATATTAGCTTTAGTGCTTCAGCCTGTTTATGCTAAAATCTCAATTTCTGCTCCAATTTCCAGTGTTGGTAGTTGCACTGAGCATGTATAAATGTGCACACATATTTACACACATTCCTGTGGGGAAGCATCCCAGAGAAACAATTTGTTTCTGAATATCTACAGCTTCTGAACTCTTACCTCTCTTCCTTGCTGAGATGGGCCAGTTTGACAGCCTTTCTGCTAAGGATGAAACTGAAAACAAAAATAAGGAATATGAACATCACCCCAGCTGATTTGCAGGCTTGAAATGACTCTAAAAAGGGATTGGTAAAGCACTTTACTGCTATGTAATGAGCTGCATGATTGGCATCACACTTCAACATTAAATAATTACAGGTCACACAGGGGAAAAAGCCTGTGCAGGGTAACCTGCAGAGTTAATTGAAAGGGAGGGTGTGCATTCCCTATCTAGGTCTGATCCAGAAGGACTGAAATTCTGAGCTTTATTAAGCTTTTGAAGTCCAGCAGGCAGCTACCTGTGTCACTTGGTGTGAGTAAGTGATGGCAGCCTGCTGCTCTGACAGGCACTGCAGTGTCATGGATCACTCCTGCAAGAACCAGGATTGATATTTATTCATCTTGAAGGAAGCAGATTTGACAATTAGTTCATCTGGCCCTAGTGGAGATATCCAGGGGATGAAGTATGTTCCTACACTCTTTTAGAAAGTCACAGAAATCCATGAGGAGAAAGAAAGCTGGAAATTGTTTGCCAATGGGGTTTGGAGGAGGTCTGCTGCTCTCAGGCCATGGCAGCTTTCAAGCCTTGAACATGCCCATAAACATGCACAGCTCAGTAGAAGGGGTGAGCTTTCCCTGCCAGACACTTAAGGAGCAGTTGCCTGACATTTATATTGGCCCTTTTTTGGCAGTGTCACCTCAGATTATGGTGGAAACACTTGTAAAGATTGTTTGTTCATTTGGTTTCAGCTATTTTAAAAGCCAGTCAATTCTGTGATGTATTTTCCCACCTGTTTGTCCAAACTGTAACATTTTTACTTGTCAGTTTCTACAGAATCTTGATTTTTTTTTCACTGTACAGCTGCCTCCCTGCTCCAGCAGCTGATGTTCCTTGTCCTGCCTCAGCTCAGTGGGAAGAGGAGACAAATGAGGATTTCTTGGACAATTTTGTTGTCATTTTGGACCAGGCACTAAACATAAAAGCCCAACGTAAGCCAAATACAGGCTTAAACAGATAGGTAAGAGAGGGATTTATTTCTAAATCTACTCCACAGCAAAAAAACCAACTGTGACCTGAATGCTTAAAAAAGACCACAGCTGAATTCAGCAACTCCTCCCCAACCACATCCTTGTATTAGGCTGTTTGTAGCAGAGCCTTCACCAAAAATTTATATGGACTTTTAGAGAGGCACAAGAGGCTTGGCAGAAGTGCTCTCCTCCATCTGTGCAAACTGTGGAGTGGGAAACACTGCTGTAACCTGGTCATTTCCCCTCTCCCTCCTGCTCCCACTAACTCTTACAAGAGGAAATACACATCTGTGAGTGTGGCCCAGCAGCTTTTACCCCATAATGGCAGGGAAAGTTCCATCAGGTTTTGTGTCATCTATGGTTATTCCAACTGGAGACTCTTCATCCTCAATGACAAAGGAACCACAATAACCTAAGGGGAAAGAAACCCCAAGATGATTGTTAGAAAAACTTTATGATCACTGTTTCTGCTAGAAATGAGCAGGGAAAATTATCCATAAAAGGAATTGTACAGTAATTCTGTTATTACCAATAACACCTATGTGTCTGAAGGGTCCCTGTAACACTTTCTCTCTTCTCTCTGACTCTGGGAAATTGTGTACACAGACTTGTAAAAATCTTTGAAATTCCATTGTTTGCCAACAAGGAATTTCTGTGGATTGCTGCAAGTCCCTTTGGCTTTCTATTTTGGGCAGAATAAACATTAAAAATAAATGGATCTAGTCAGAATTATGGTGATTCATTCCATGAGTAACTTTGACCAAAACAAAACCCAGTGTAATTACATCTGGTCACTGCAGGCTCAAATCTCCACTATTTTGATTTTGCTGGTGATAAGATTGTTAGGAATGGTGTTCCATAACAGTAATGCAGCAGAAGCATGGGCTGTCTAGTCTAGGATCACATCAGGACATGTTTCAGATGAACACGCAAAAAATCTCATCTAGATGACAATGCATACACCTGACTGTATTCCTGCCTAATCTCAATGGCCAGGTTATGCCCTGAAACATGCCAGAATTATATTGCTTTGATTAAGAAATATTTTTACCACTTTTAATATTGTTAGAAAGAAAGTGGTACTAATCTGTTCATACAAATAGTTCTGAAAATAGTATCAGTTAAAGCTGAGAAAAAAAAAGATATTACAACATGGAAGAAAGTATCTAGAGCTAAACAAAAAGCTAACCTACTTTTCCCAGTCCTCTGAGATATCAAGTCTGCAGAACAGAAGATTAAAATCAGGGAAAGGTCTTGCTTACACCTTAAGCTCTGCTTGTCATCTGCTGTAAATTCTCTTTGGCTGACCTAACTGTCCCCGGCAGGAGAAGAAGGGAGCTGATGCTGCAGGGAAGCTGATGCTTCTGTGCTCTGCAGGTTTCAGCAAGGTTTCCCAGGGAAACACTGCTTGTTCTCTTGGTCATCCCGCCTCAGCCAACTGCTATGAGATTTGGGATCCTGTTTGGGTCTGGACTCATCTTTGGGACAAGGCATGCACTCAAGCTCAGAGAAGGACTTCTGCTTTCTAAGGAGCTTTACTTTTCACCTTCCTGTACGTTTGATTTTGGGGTTTTCAACATTTAACCCTCCCTTGGGTTTATTCCCTGATTGTTAGACAGCAGGACTTCAAAATTTGCACAAAGTTCCCAAGTCCTGTGCTTCCCCCACCTACCCTTCCTCCTCCAGAAGGCTTCCCTGTAGTACATCATGGTTTTTATGACACTCCCCATAGGCAAACGCTGAATTAACTGGTTTCTGTTTGGTGGCAGCTCTGGTTTGTAGTGAATCTTTGTTGTGAGGATTGGAGGGATGGCACTGATCACGTACTTGCTCTGAAATGTAGAACAAAGTCAGCACAAGGCACTGCCTCCCCGTGAGCTCATCCCACAGGACAGGTTTGAAAGACAGTCTTAATAGCTGCTAACAGCTTTTCCACTCCTGACCCTGCTAGGTGGCTTTTCCACACACAGATTTCCAGGTGACAAAAGTAATTCTGCCATTTCAGAAACACAGAGCTGGAAAAAACAGACTTCAGTTGAAATTTGGCTGGAGACAGGTGGGGAAATGGGACCAGAGACATCCTATGGCCTGGGTAAAACTGCCCTTATCATCTCCAGGAAAATATGACCCACATTTGTCCCAGCTGTAAGATGCTAAAAAGATCACATTTGTGCACATTCACAGGATGTTACTTGAGGACAAGGAATACTAATGGTGATTCCAGCATTCCTGAATGTGCTCCATCCCTCTCACAGACTCTGGGTCTGACTGGAGCAGTGCAGGACTCTGTAGGGTGACACTTTATCCCAACACTGCTGCTCTCAGGTGCTCTCAGGCTGGTGGGGCTGCTGCTGCCCCATGGGGGCCCCGTGGGTCATCGTGTGCTGATGGAGCATTTCAAAGCACCAGAGTACAGGGGCAAAATCTTATTAAAGGTGCTTTTTTCTGTGCTGTGAACCACAAACTTAGACACAAACAGGAAGGTTATTTTTCCTTCCTTTGAAATGGTCTCAATGCAGAACTAAAATGTAAAAATATATAAAGACATAGAAAGTTAAGGCAGAGAAGTCAGAGTAATGACAGAAGCCAAGTAGCAGAACACCAAGAAGACAGCCAGTCATAAATAAATCTGTAAAGCAGGTTCCATGGAGTGTCAGCATTGTCCAAGAAACAGACACACACAAATGATTTTTTTTTCTGTGCTGTGAACCACAAACTTAGACACAAACAGGAAGGTTATTTTTCCTTCCTTTGAAATGGTCTCAATGCAGAACTAAAATGTAAAAATATATAAAGACATAGAAAGTTAAGGCAGAGAAGTCAGAGTAATGACAGAAGCCAAGTAGCAGAACACCAAGAAGACAGCCAGTCATAAATAAATCTGTAAAGCAGGTTCCATGGAGTGTCAGCATTGTCCAAGAAACAGACACACACAAATGGGTATTTCCTGATTACAGCTGGCTAAGAGATACAGCAGATATGTTCCCCTACTAAATGCATACTCTACTGTTATTCTGATTGAATTACCTCATATATCTCATGGTTTAGAGTCTCCACAAGGACATTATCACCTGTCTGATCAATACTGATCACAGGTCTCTCCAGTTTAACTCTGCCTTTCAGGCGTTCCATTATTTTCTCCGATATCTGACCGGAACCCCCTTTAAACTTCCTCTCCTAAAACAACAAAGAGGAAAGAAACACAGACAAAAAAAAACCAACAGCATTAATCACAATGACATTGAATATGACTTCTGCTCACCATCACGAAATTGCAGGCCAAATCTTCAAGTCCTAAGGGTGCATAAAGACATCCAGACTTTCAGAAGAGCGAGGGCATAAACCTGAGCCTCAGTGGGGATTACTGACTAAACCACTTTTGCAATGGCTTCCCTAATGCCCTGGCTTAAAGACTCTAAGCCTAGAGAACATGCACATATAATGCAGGCTTTCTAGCAAAAATAAACATATCACTTCATTCAAAATGGGTTCTGAGTATTTTACCCACCACAGTGCTGCCAAAACCCTCAAGTGTGACAAAGAAACCAACTGTACAGTGAAATACTGTGCCAGCCCAGAAGCAAGACAGATCTTTAACTGAGTCTGGTCTCAAGGTAATGAGTTTCCTCCCTCTGTTTTCTCTGGGAAGACACAAAGACAGTGCTGCCAGGAAAAAAAGCACAATCTATGACACACATAATGTGTAATGTCCATGCAGAGGGCCAGGGGAAGCACTGAAACCTCTTTTATCCACCAGCAGGAGGTAAAGCAGCTCCCTTTTACATGTAAGATGCTGGCAGAGAGGAAAGGGTCCATAAAGTTTTGTGCTGAAAGACTAAAATGGCTGCCCAAGCAGGTTTTATAAGACTTGGAAGGGCCACTAAGCCAGAAACCCTTAGTGCTTCTGCTCAACTAAAATTGATTGGGGTGAGGGAAGAAGGAAGCATGATAGGAAGAAAGACAGCTTTTCCCATCCAGCTACAAAGAAAAGAAATGCTCTTCCCAGGCAGCTTTCCCTTCTCCACATGTTTCATTTAGTTATGAATATTTTGGGATTAATTTTATTTTTAACTCTTGCTGCAGCATCTAGCAGCTGCTGCTGCGGGACAGCAAACATGACTGAGGGGCTCCTGAGGAGGAAGGCTCTTAGCCAGGTCTGTCTCCTACCACAGGACAGCATCAGCACTGCTTACATCCCTCCTGACATGTAGTTGTCTATTCTTACCACAATGGACAGATGTTGATGGAAATTGTTGCCATGTGAGCTGACCCATGAAGGAAGGGCCTTTTGCTATTTACTTCCAACTCTTGTCATTAGAGGCTTCAACACCAAAGAAACATCCACATTTCACTCTGAAGTTCACTTGTTCTGAACTCTTGTAAGCATTCAGATGTGCCAAATAACCCATAGAAAATAAATTGGCAAAAAAGCAACACAACTGCAACAACAGTACTGTGCTGAAGTGAATGCAGAAAGCCCCCAGTTGTTTAAATAGTCCCAATTTATTCCACATCTTAGCTAATAAAATCCTTCATTAAACAGGCTTGTGTCATTCCATTTCTCTCTGGTGCCACATGCTCTCATCTTTTCATTAATTCCGGGTTTTGATGGGTACAACACTGCACTTGCTCGTTACAGTTTCAAAAGAGGAGGAAGGAAATGAGACATTTTGTACCTGGCCCCCATTGGTGACGGAGAAAATCCTGAATGTGCCCCCACACTGCCTCACATACCACAGGAACCAGAGGGCAGAGACCTCGTGGGGCTCAGACGTGACGTTGACGTTCACAAAAACCGTGGCGAAGTCTCTGACAGCTCTGTGAGACACAGCACCAGGAAAAGACTGTGAGAAAATGTGACTTCCTGACTGCTTTCAGGATTTTATTTATCATACTAAACAAGGGCTGCTTTCCCAAAGTCAGAAAAGTCAAGTTGGTTAATATTTGTTTAATTTTTCAGTCTCTAGTGAGTCTGTTTAAATGGGTTTCTACCAGCACCTCTTTTCCTCCCAAAGTATTTACTTGTTTAGTTTGAAATCCCACTGATTTCACCTCAGTTAAATAGTTTCCCAGCTGCCATTCATTTCATCAGAATAAATATTTTTCTCAGCAGAAGAGCATTTTTTGTAATCTGTTAGTGAAACCTTTCTGCATTTCTCATAGGGAGCTCATTGGGCACATCAGTTCCAGGGTCTGATGGGTCCTGAGGGACTGAGCAGCCACACAGCTGGACATTCCCCACCTGGCATGTAACACTGCTGCACTGATCCTTTGTGAAATCATGAATCAGACTTGGTAAATAACCCAGACAGAGAAAACCAAATTGGCAATCATTGCCATCAAAATAAAAAAGGGTCACCTGTCTACCACAGTACATCCTCTGAAATAAACAGAGAAACAGCAGCAGCATCAGAGGATTCACATTTGGCTATTCACATTTCTTGCATTTGTGGCCATAGATTTATAAGGAAATTGAGATCATTTTGCTAAGAAGGTAAAAGAACTTTGACTTCAATGAAGCTTCATGGAACAACATGAATTTATAATCATCTGATAAAGGAAGGAACTTTGCAAGTTATCTGGGCTAAAATATGTAACTTATAAACTTTTATAACCTCATTTCCCAAAGTATGAAGTCCATTCATCCCCTATTTCACTAGCCAGCATGTGAAAACAGCCTGCACACAATAACCCTCTGTGACAATTCTGAGAGCACCAAGACACTAAACAGCTGCAGCAGGTTCAGGTCTAAGAAATGTGAAAAAGGTCTCCAGGATCAGTAGATGCTGATCTGTGACACAGGGCAAACAAATCTTCTTTTGTAATCTTGGCCCTGAGTCACACAGAAAATGCTGTGGAAGAGCTTTTCTGTTTAAGCACTGTTTTTAAATTGTGTGTAGAAAATGTGGCTTGGCTTAAAGATCTAAAATGGGTTTTTACTGAGTTTTTGAATGCGTTTCAGCTGAGCACATCCACGAGAACTGAATGTTTTACTGACAACATTGGCAGTAGAAGCTGCCCAGCAGAGAAGTCTGCTAAAGGAGAGATCACTACAAACCCACTCCTGCTTATGCTCCACCAGCCCCATGGCTAAAAGCAGCAGTAAAAACTAGAAAAGGAAGAGTCAGTGCACTTGCAACAGCAGTTCAAAGTAACCAAGTCTGCAGGCAAAAGGCTCATAAAACTAATTGCAAAGAAAACTCCAATGCCACAGGGAGCCTGAGCAAGTCCAAATGGCTGTACAGCATGTCCCATGGAGCTGGAGCAAGACCTAAGCCATAAAAACGAATTTCAAATGGAAAGTTTTGGTCAGGAAGCTGCAGGCACAGCACTAAACTGCAGCCAGAATGAAAGGGCAAACAGAGCACAGCCACACCAATAAAAGACACTGAATAGGAGGGAGGAGATGTTAGAGAACAGCACAGGTGCTGGCACAGCAAGTGGGGACACAAGTGCTTATAAGAGCACACTTCTCTTTGCCTTATAGAGAAATGATTGAAAAGAGAAAGGAAAGTAGAGAATTTCCAGTTGTCATCACCTCAATGTATTGAACATCATTCCTTTTTTAATTTGTACAGTGAAGTCCCTCACAGAAAACACACTGGTCTGTGGGGGTCCCAGTTGTGGGTTTCTCTGGGTCTGGATTGAAGGCACTTGAGACAATAGTTCATGTTCAGACTCAGGTGTTTGTTATTTCTTATCAGTAAAACAGTCTCACAACCATGAGTTCAGCAGCTTTTCATTAGAAGGCACAAAATGGCTAACTATCCCTTGTTACAAGGTCTTTTAAGACTAAACCATCCAATGAAGAACTGACACCTGGATTATTTTCCCTTTTAACCCAATAACTGATCCCAAAGAGCTGCAATGGGGACTTTTCTGCCCAATTACAAAATGCCACCCAAACCCACGGAGAAGAAGGAAGAAGAAGCATGAAGAAGAAACCCAGGATGACACCCTGTGCCCTCCATTTTGCTTCCATCCACAACACACTAAAAACCCCAAAACCTAAATTTCTCACCCAGTGATACACCTGCACTGCTCTCTATCATCTATTTCACACTTTTGTGGATTCCAGTCTATCTTGAAGTCTGGGAAACTTTCTCCATGAATGAGGGTCAGAGTCAGTGCTGCCCTGAGGGTCAGGGCACCCCAGAGGAGACAGAGAAATATTCCCAGTGCCCTGGGTTTCCACACTGGTCATTTTACAGATGATACAAGACCCTGAGCCCTCTTCCTACCAGCTATTGTGGATGTTCTGTTGGATCTGTTACTCGCAAACAAGGAGGACCTGTGGGATGATGCAAAGATGAAGGGCAGCCTTGGCTGCAGTGGCCATGAGATTGTGGAGTTTGAGATCCTGAGAGGAGTACAGCAAACAGCAGAATTGCAACCCTGGAATTTGGAAGGGCACATTTCATCCTCCCTGAGGGCCTGAATGTCAGTGTCTCATGGGAAACTCCACTGTAAGGCAGAGAGCCACAGCAGAGCTGGCTGGAGTTCAGTGATGCAATGGTTGGAAGTGGAAGGATGGTGGGAAGAGCCCACACCATCACTGCTGTGTGCAGGGACCTGCTGAAGCAAACCCCAGGCTCCCCCAGCATCTCTGATGCCACCTGCCAGCCAACCAAAGCCCATCTCAAACACCTCCTGATCTGTCCTCAGCTGCACCACAGAATCTGCTCAAAAAGCCACAATCATTCCACAGCTGGAATTTCAAAGCAGGTAAGGATTTACATACTTGGTCCAGCAAATCTTATTTATCAGCTCTTTCATGGTCATTTTGTCCCATTCTTCAGCATGTGGAGCATCCCATGGTGCATCAACAGGAATCTGGAGACAGAGGTGAAATCCAATAAATGATTCAGTACTTCACCATTGCCTGGTGTGCTAGATAGTAGCACAGACTTAATTAATTTATTGGCCAGGAGTTACTTTTTTTCCCTGCACATGGATACAAATTTGGAACAAATTCACTAAATTGAATAGTTTCCATTCACACCTTTGGGCAAGAATTGTACCATGACCACCAAATCTGTATTTGGCTGACCAGTGAACCATATCCTTGTGCTAGGACTCATCTCGCTTTTAGCTGTCCAGAAGCAATTACAATTTAGTTGCCTCGGTGTCCTCTAGAAATTGAGGGGAAAGTTCTTTTTCCAGTCAGTTCCAAGATAAATATCCAAAGGCCCCTATGTCTCTCTGCTAATTGCAGAGTAAGAAAAAATGTCTAAATATTTTTGAAATATTTTAGGCAGTTAAATTCTTAATAATAATTCTTTGCATGTAAGTAACGTGATGTGGAGGATACCACCATAAACCTGAATCTTTAAAAATTGTACTACTGACAAAAAACATGTGTAGTGTAATACATAAATTTGATTCTGCAAAACCACATAGAACCAGGGGAATTTGCAGGAGTACAGTGACTTATGCTTGAAGATTCTGATAAGGTAAAGCCCTTGGTTTGCTGCTAGATTATATGGAAACTGATGAATATTTGAAAGAGAGTATAATGCTCCAGGGGCTGCAGTTGTACTGCTTATATTTTGAACTTTAAAAATAAAGTTACAGTGAAGTCAAACTGGAGCCCAGCTTAGGCAGCTACGAAAACAAAAAAAATCATCTTTACTCAAAATGCTGTCATGAGGGAAGGGGAAAAAAAACCCTTCTAATCTCCCAGCTCATGGAATATTTTTTTCTGTCATGAGAAAATACACTGAGTTCAACCTCATTTTTTCAGATATCTTAGACACCTCCAGATCTTTTTGTCTCCTCTCACAGAATCACAGAATAGTTTGGGTTGGAAGGGGCCTTTACAAGTACACCCCACTCTAAGTGAGGAAAACCTATTATTTCTGACAGTTCCTGGGCAATACAGAAATCTTTCTGATGGATGCTTCCTTTCTGTTTTGTTCTGTTGTTGGTTTTTTTTGTTTTTTTTTTTTTTTTAATATATTAAAGAAGCAATAAAAAACCCTTACAGAAACAAAACAAAACCAAACTCAATTTATTCACGGAGCATTGTAGGAAACACTGACTTTTGACAGCCTACCTCTTTTCCCATCTTGTCCATAGTTCTCCAGAAGTTATTGTAATCCAGAAAAACCAAGGGATTCCATGTTGAAGGGCCAATGTCTCTGAAATTTCGTGACTTTCCCTGAAATGCACACAAAACCACAAACAACTGAAATACAACACAGCAGATCTTCATTACTCAAGAACACAAAATTCTCAGAGTCATCACGTTTGGCCTTTTGCCCCAAAAGACCTGGCTGGGTTTTTGGGTTTTTCCTTTTTTTTTTTTTTTTTTGTCCTGCATATGAATACAAGCAATGGAATGCATGTTGCTAAACAGGAGGGATAAAAACAGCTGGACTGGCATTAAAAAGGACAATGACACCTTTTTCTATTTATTATTCTGAAGGGGTGGGGAGGGGTGCATTTGGTCTGAAAAGGTTGTCAATTTCTGGGATAAGGATACTCAAACCATGGCCAAAGAGGTAATATTCCTTGTTCCTAAGCATCCTTCATTATTACATTTAAATGAATCTTCTATTTGCCTGCTGCTGAAATGTGCATGCTGAAATTTGTGTCTAAAATTGAATGCATTTCAAACTATCTAAGCACCTTTATGGTACACCTCACTTTTAAAACAAACATACCTCTTTATTATTCCATGGAAGAAACCTAGCCTATAAGAAAAAGTCTGAACAGGAAGCTTTTGGCTGCAGGAGGAAAAATATTGTACACTTGCAAAAGTGGTGTCAGTACTTCAATGTGTGTGACACAGAGCTGCAGCAGTGGCTGAAACTGTTATTATCTAAAACTGACTGTTTCAGATAATCCTGTGATATAATGATAAGAGAAACAATCTAGCAGCAGCTGCTTCTTTGTGATAACTTTAATCTGAAACAGGACGGGATGAACAGGTAACATTTTCTCTTATTAATCTGCTTTGAATCTTCCCCCACATAAGTCAGTGATGAATTTCTCATCAGACCTCTCTGTCCTCTGCCCTTCCAGCTGTGTCAGAAGTTGGTGTGAGGATGCAGGGAACACTCTGACCCTGACAGGCAGGAGCAGTGGTGCTGAAGCAATTTGCAACCTGCTTTTCAGTGCCCTGGAGCCCGTGCCAGCCCATCACACCTGGCAGGTGGAGTCACAGACCAAGGGAGAGGCTGCAGTGATTCAAATGCAAAAAATGGGACCCAGGGACAGAGACACAAAGCAGGAGCGAAACACACCCTCCTCACACTTGCTGAGAGAGAATTTATTATTATTGATCTTCCCCACTGAAAAACGTGTATTTGTGTGTAAATACATTTGGGTTTCTGATGTTCTACAGAACATTTTTCCCTGCAAAGATCATAACAAAGATAAAGGGTGCAAAGCAAAACTCAGAGATCATAGTGAGCTTTCAGACTTGGCAAAAGCAGTAAAATACTGAAATTCCTGCACTTTGGTGAACTTCTGTCAGCCCCAGGACAGGCACAGTAAGGGAGGCAAATGTATGTAGGTGAGGGACCACAGCAAGCCCTGGCTGACACTGCCTGGTGCTGTCTCCTCTGGAGCCCATCAGGGCACTCTGTGCTGTTCCTCCTCACCATCTTCAGAGAGGGCAGCAGCAAAGCCACTCTCCTGTTCCATCCAGACTCAGCAATTTCTGCTCTCTGGGCCAAGCAAAGCACCAGCTGGTGATCTCAGCAATTAGTTCAGCCTGAGATTCACCTTTTAAATGCTTTAAGGTTTTTTTTTTGGTTGGTTTTTTTTTTTTTTTTTAATTTCCAACAAATGTTGTGCTTTCAAGTCACCAGGAAGTGGTTGGTTACCTCTGGATTCCTGGGTATGTAATCTCAATCTTGTGAACCACTATTGTATTTGCAGGGATCCCCGTGGCAGGCAGGAATGATGCATCTAACTCCATGTTCTCAGAAAGCTAATTTATTACTTTGTAATACTATATTATATCAAAGAATACTATACTATACTAAAGAATACAGAAAGGATACTTACAGAATGCTAAAAAGATAATAATGAAAACTCCTGACTCTTTCCAGAGCCCTGACACAGCTTGGCCCTGATTGGCCAATGAGTGAAAACAACTCACAGCAGAATGCAATGGAACAATCACCTGTGGGTAAACAATCTCCAAACACATTCCACATGAGCACAACACAGGAGAAGCAAATGAGATAAGAATTGTTTTCCTCTTCTCCGAGGCTTCTCATCTTTCCAGGAGAAAAATCCTGGGCAAAGGGATTTTTCAGAGAATGTGAATGCCACATACCACGCACTTTTTTCTCTCTTCTATGCCTATTTTGTTCTTTTTCAGACTTACACGAAGGAAGGTGGCAGGGGGGATGCTGCTCCAGCCTTCTCCAGGTGCACACCTGCATGCAAAGCATTTCTGCCATGGCAAGAGCAGAGTAAATGCTCCTGTGAACTCCCAGCAGGGAATCTTCCAAATGACACCGGCTCCTCCTTTCCCTTGAGGACAATTTCTCACTGCCAGGCTGCAGCACTGTGTTCAGCCACAGAAGAGAGGGCCAAACAGTGCATGCAAAGGGATATACTGCATCCTACAGCTTTTACTGTCATAAACTAAAGCTGTATCAAACTAGGAAATACTGATACCAAGCAGCAAGATAGTACTAATCATTTTATTCTTATTGCACAACATTTTGCTTTTCTAAAAGATCATCAAACACTGCTTCTTAAAAATAATTTATTGCTAGTCTTTTTATTCTGGTTGGGAACACAGGTGCTATCCACTTTCCTTCCTTGACAAGCTTTAACCCCAATAATTCTGCCCTTCAGCAGAGATGGGGTGCAATGCTGCCAGGCCACCCAAATCAGGGTGAGGAGAAGTTATTCCTGCCCTTCTGTCCTGTTGATACTGTAGGGGGGCAAAGGGAAAAGATAAGCCTGTGTCCTATCAGGAGTAGCAGCAAAAAGTTCCCAGTTTTTCACTGTTCAGTGAAAATCTCTTTCCAAAAGTCTTTCTGATGAGTGACTGTGCTTGTACAGAGTGATGTAACTTGCAAACAGCTCTCCTATCCTTAGCTTAAAACATCTCTGGTCAATGGCATAGCCCAGGGTGATCAATGGGAATACATGTTTTACCCCCTGAGAACTATAAAATGCCAAATGATAACTAAAAAAGTCTAAAGTTGTGTTACTTGTTGCTCTCTTCTGCATGCAAAAAACCCACAACTTCAGTAAGACTAGAGCCCAATAGCAAGAAAAGCTGGAAAAATCTAACAGTGCTAACAGACCTGGAAGAGGCTAAGACTGAATTCAGAGAGGCTGAAATAGTTCACAGACACAGTGACCCTTGTGTGGTGGGGCTGTACCTATCAGAGATGGGATCAGGGGAAAGCCAACTCTAGCAAATTCCAGGCAAGAAATTCCCATTTCCCAACAGCCTCAGACACATCAGTTCTCCAGCCTTCTCTCTGGCACAAGTATCTCCACAGCAGGGAGTAAATCCAGCCCCAGTGAGCTGGGCTGGTAAGTTATTAATTTGGTTTTAATATTGTCTCCCTGCTAGGCAGAAGAGTTCTGGCTACAAGTTTCACAGAGGAGCTCACTGCAAACAGGGGAGGTCTTGCAATATTGCATTTTTAAACAAGTTTATAGTGTTCTGGATGTATTATTTTCAGAACTACTGTTTTCTTAACTGAAAAGCAAATAACCTACTGGCTTAGCTCCCGTGCTAACACATGGCTGCCTGACTGACCCACAGAGTTTATCTAACTCTTTTTTTTCATTTCCTGCCATGTCAAGTGGTTTCCTGCAGGCCTCAGATCTGAGTCCTGCTGCCTGCTTGGATTAGTTACCCCACACCAATCCAAAGAAAACAAGACCCTCAAGCACCATCCCTCAGTGGTTAGAAAGAAAGCAGTGAGAGATGAGCTCTGCAAGGTCCCTTCCCTGCCCAGAGCTATGCTGGGCTTGCTGCCAAAACTACAGGAATTAACCCCAAGCTGTGACACCACCCCAAGTCTCAAATTGTGCCAGAGGATCAGACAATTTTGCCAGACAAAGAGAAAGGCAAATCTGTCTCCTGCCTGCTGTGCCAGGGGCAGGGCACACATCAGGAAGCACAGGAGGAGCATCCCCTACACCCCAGAGCAGGGGCTGTGATTGCCTGGGGCTGTGGCCAGCACAGAGCAGCAGCTCCCCAAGGGGTGATCCCTCAGGTGACAATCCTTCCTTCCAGCAGGTCTAGCCCTCGGAGCAGTGCTGGGTTGGGGCTGTCTGATCCCTGTCTGAACAGCAAGTCTGGGGTGATGGGCAGAGTCTTAGACCCACCTGCTGCACCCTGAGCTCTTCGTCTAAAGGCAGGGTGAAGGAGAGACTACAGGGCTAATTTGAAGCCCTGTATAGAAATCCTCATATTTTATCAAGTATTCCCCCCTCTGAAAATCATAATTCTTTATTAGGTAATATTATATGTCCTGGGGCGTGCGCTGCTGCCAGATATTGGAGGAGTGCAGTTATAGAGAAAGTTAATACCACACCGAGGCCCAATGCTTTTCCTTTCTAGGGTCTCCTACTAAAAAAGTTGAAAACAGAGCTTCAAGGACCTCTGTTAAAACAAAAAGCTGTCTGCCAGCTCAGGGAAGGGAGAATCCAGCACATCTGCCCTTTCTCAGTCCAAAAGCATTCTTGTGAACTATGGGACAGTAGCCACAGAGAAATTTAGCTGGAAAGAGGGCTCATAAGAAACACTTAAGTTTTTAAGTTACAGTTTTACAAGGACAGGATACAAAAAAAAAATTCCTGACTGACATTAAAGGAGTCCATGTTACCATGCTAACTGATGGGAAAGAAACAAATAATAATAATAATAATAATAATAATAATAATAATAATAATAATAATAATAATAATAATAATAAATAGTTACATATTTGGATTTTCAAAGAAACTGTAACTACAAAGGAAACCTGCACCAAGGAAGCAACTTGGTTATTAAAGCTTGCAGTATGTGGAATTTTTCCACACAGATATGGGAAAAATTCCTGTCACAGAAGAGAAGTTCATTAAATCCCTCTGGGGATTTTCACTTTCTCTTGGCTGCTTCCGCTGCTCGGATAAATAATTTTCCCACTTTCTCCCAGCTCAATCCAAGCAGTATCCTGGAAATCTTCAGAAAAAGCCAAGCTGAACTGATTGTTAAGGTAAAGAGAAGATCAAAAATCTCTTAATCCAAGGGTGCTGGAGATTACATACAGATGTCACAAACACATCTAAAGCTGTGCTTAGTCATTGCTCAAAACTTCTCCCCTCTGACAAAACCACAAAGGCTTTGCAGGCTTTGGAGAAAGCTCTTGGGAGGAGACCTTCCTGTCTGGCCCTGGCTCTACACTCCTGGACAGCCACCAGACAAACACCAGAGAGCTGAGACACAAGAGGAGAAGATTTAATCAGACCTTCCAAGGTCTGCAGGTGGCCCGTGGCGTATCAACCCAAGAAGCTGAAAACATCCACATTTCAGATTAATATTTAATTTCTGTTTGAGATGATCCTTTAATATCAAATAATCTCTTTGCTAACACTTTCTGCCATCTAGGAAATGCCACTTGGTACTGTGTGGTATTGTGTGATTTGTGCTTGTGTTGCTGGAGCATCTTTAAGGAATGTGAGGGGCGCATCTGCAGCTGGGAGAGCACAAACCCCTACCTGCACCTCAGCATCCAGCCTGGCAACAGAGTGCAGCAGGCAGGTAAAAGAGAGGCAGGAAAAACAGCCCCGGGCACTGAGCAGCCCAGCCAACAGCCAGGACTGCACAGATGGAGCTTAATAAGCTTCTTCTAGAAGTGGGATATAAGAGAGGGTTCAACAACATATCCCTAAATCAAAGGGTATGGCAACTGCACAATGTCTCAAGGAAAAAGAAAGGAGAAAAAGCTGTGGAAAATCTTAGGAAAAGAAAATTAAAGGGCTACAATTCATGGGAAGAGGTTGTGGGAGAAATGAGACCTACAGGAAGAAAAGCATCATTATTATTCATCCAGTGCTTAAATCTGGGATACCTTAAAGCCCCTTTGCTGTCACCCTGGTCCAACAATTACAGCTCCCTTGGGACCCTGATTAGCTCAGCAGGACCACGATGCCAAATCCAGAATTGATCCACAGCCTGTGATCCAGCTGAATAGCTCATAATGCTGCCTCTTGCTTAGAAATATGCTTTCACTTCAAAGAAAACATACAAAATTACATGGTCATTAGCAG
Organism: Geospiza fortis; assembly: GCF_000277835.1. Lineage (NCBI taxonomy): Eukaryota > Metazoa > Chordata > Aves > Passeriformes > Thraupidae > Geospiza > Geospiza fortis. The sequence continues at coordinate 146,185 of NW_005054675.1, read as the reverse complement.
GGACGTGCATAATGCAATGTGGGACAATAAAAAGCTGCAGCTTTGGTGTCAAAATGGATTAAGGGCTCAAAGTAATGTGACCCATTAGAGCCTTTTATTTAACATAAAGAAGATAAGTGCCTTTTAGGACGCTGAGATATTCATGCCTGAGCTTAAATTAGAGTAGGACAAACATTCTGCTGGTACAAACCAGCCCATCCCTCTTGCTGTAGAATTACATCAATTTTGCATGAGGGGGTGACAAGTAAGTTTTTTAGCATTATGGAGTGGCTGAGCAATTATTTAAGATGTGCCTGTTTTATGAGCATGGCATCAATCTGCCCAATAAGGAGTGCTTGCAGAACCAGATGGTGAAACTTTGCAGTGTGAACACATTGCTCTAATTCTTAGGCAAAAAATGGAAAGGTAATGGAAATGAAACCAATTAAGGATCCATCACATAGGATGGCTTGTCTGTATCAAATATGTCAACTGTGACTCATACAGGCTTCAAGTCTGGTTCTGCCAGACTCTGTTAAGTGCCAAAACTAAAGAATATTTTTTAAGAAATTAAAATAATACTTTGAGTTATTGATACAGTCACATCTCACACCTATGAATCTCAGGCCTTTCTTTGTCCTTCTCCCTGCTGCTCTCACCCCGCACTGGTTTTGGCAGCAGGTCCTGGGTAGGACCTGTGCAAAAAAATCAGTGAGGTAAAGATCTGGCACAAGGGCTGGAAATCTGCTCTGAGGACAGGTTTCATTGCTGTTCACTTTAGCCACAACAGGACTTGCTCAAGAGTGGCCACCTGGACTCCTGCTCCTCCAAATGTCACGTCTCAGAGGTGGCATTTTGGTGACTCTTGGGAAGGGCTTGTGGGGCACCATTAGCTAGAGAGGGAAGCTCAGAGTCTCAGATTGGATGATTAACTTCCAAACACTAATTTGTGAGATGAATCCCACTCTATGGGGCTGGGAAAGATCTCATGTGAATCCGGTCATGTGGGCAAAATACATTATCCTACTCCCAGGGTGGTCCCATAATACTGTTGTCCAGTATTCTCATTTAATACTATCCATCAATACTATTATTTTTTTAATTTAAATTTGGCTTTTATTTCTGAACAAGTATTTCCTGAATTTCAGGCAAAACTTCTTTGGAGGTATGTTCAAAGACAATATGCCAAATGCATCCCAGGTTTTTTAGCTGCTGTCAGCTGCATTTTTTGAACACTTTAAAAAAGAAAATAAGAACCATTTGTCACACTCCCAGCAAATTCAAACAGAATAACAACACTTCAAACAGGTGCTATCTGGATTACTAAGGGTAAGTTTTAAATGAAACCCTTTGGATGACTTCAGTAATTTCCAAGTTTCAGTGCCACCTTTGGGTACCTCAGCATGGAAATGCAATATACTTACAATATCTTCAATATGCAATACTTACCCCTTTGTAATGGAACATGTGGCCCTCAATATACACTTTATAGTTCTCCACCCCCAGCTCTTTTGCCAGTCGCAGAATCCGGTTTTGGGTTGGTCCCACATAAGATCCACCAACATCTACGTAATTCACTTTATCATTCTGGGAACAAAAGAATACAGGAATCAGAAGGTGTGCAGGGAGCTCCTCAATATAAACATCTAGAAGCAGAAAGAATTATTCCAGACTGAATGGATTTGTTCATGGAAAAGGTTGTTGAGCATGGAAATGGACTGCACGGGGAGGGGGTGGAGTCACCACCCCTGGAGCTGTTCAAGAAATTCACATTACTTTTCTTGTCATTGCAAAACATTTCTGCAGCTGAAACCACCTCCAGCATCAAGGCTTGTTTTGTCTCTGTAGATATTTGCTTAGACTTAGTGCTGCAGGTGCTGAGCCCTGCACTGCAGTTTTCCAGGATATAATTCTCCTTTCTCTTGGCTCCAGCTTGCTGCCGTCTGGGCAGGGACCCCCAGCCATGCCTGCCATGAAAGGTGCTCCATGCGCCCCCCAGATCAGCAGCCCCCTCCCTTGGGAAGTGGGAAGAAGGCAGAAGGTTTCAGGGATGCACACTATCACAGCAGGCTGATCTCCCAAGACAGTCACTCTTGAGCACTGTTTATAGGGAGTATTTTAAGCCTGGCACTCTCAGTGTCACAGAAGGATGGTGTTTATGCTCCATGTTTCACACACAATGATTTCTGCTGGAACACCACTGTTTATCTCTGGTTCCCCAGCAATGGCACCTGACATAATTTACACCTCCCTCAGTTCCAGGGTGGGAAGCAGAGGTAATGTCTGTATTACATTATCCTGTGCCACAAGTGACTCTTCATTTCTTTCTTTTTTTTTCCTAATGCAAATCAAGATGAATTTCATTTTTAGAAGCAGGAGTGTTATTTCAGATAATTTTAAGACATTTTAAAACATATGTCTGAGCCATAATGATGTCTAGTACTGCTCAGGCTGCTTCTTATAGAGCTCTAAGTTATCATGCCTGTTACAGTATGCAAAGGGAGATGGGAAAAACAGGGGAAATGCTCTGACACTCCTGGTCCCAGATGATGGTTTTCAACACACTATTGAAGACTAGGTAGACAATATTCATTTTTCCCTCATCCACTAAGCCAGTCACTGCACCTTAGAAGGCTGTCAGGTTGGCCAAGCAGGGATTCTTCTTGGTGAACACATGCTGACTGATGGCTTTTGGATTAGTTGCTCTGTCACCTTCTGAGGGATTGAGCTGAAGCTGTAGTTCCCTGGATCAAAATAATTGCAGTTCCCTGGGTCAAAATAGCAGGAGTGACATCTGTCCCATTGCAGACCAGCACAAGAGGGAGTGCACACCTCATGGAGCACTTACCCTGATAGTGAATGTCCTTCCTCCCACTCTGTCCCGGGCCTCAAGGACCACCACGCTGACCCCAGCCTCAGACAGCAATTTGGCAGCTGACAAACCTGGCAAAAAAAAAGAGAAAGTGCATTAAAACCAGTGGCAGCAATCAGACACATTCATGGCCAAAAACTGAACCAAAGCTTCAAGGTCAGAGATTTCAATAGATTGCTTTCAAAAATCCCTGAGAGAAGCTAGGAGCTTTGTGTGGTATCTCACCACAGAAATCATGTGGCTGCTGCTTAGTTGTATTTCATAACCACTCACAGCACTCACAGACTGAAGTTTCCTACCTGGGGTTGGCATTTTGGCCTTTTAAAAGCAGCACAACTTCAATTATTAAGGGACAGACACACATCCTACGCTCCATTTGTGCAGCCTATGGGAAGGCAGCACCCAGCTTGGGGGCCTTGCAGTGCTGCAGTGGCATCAAAAATGCTCCTCTCCCACATCAGCTCTGCTCCTCTGCTGTCCCTTGGCCTCATTCACATGCAGAAGCAAAGTCTGCTTCACTGTCAGGATTCATTTTCAGCAATGGAGTTTGACCATGACAATCAAACAGGCTGCATGTAGATACTTTATAAGTGGAATTATGGTCTCAGCAAAAATCATCTAATTATGGGACTTTGTGATGGAGCCACTAGAGACAACTGAAAATTCAATAGGACAGGAGACCTCTCTGCTCCTGACAGATGGGAGCTGAAATTGTAAAAAGCAATCATGAGTTGGTGAAATCAGATTATGCCACTGCCCTGCAGGTCAATTTGGCACTGAAGCATTGTTTCTTGGGAGTTGTTTCCCCTCCTTAAGTACACGAAAGGCAGCCCTATTGATCAGCACTTCCAAGATATCCTGCAGGCAGGAGTAATAATATTACCCTCATGTTTATCACACTACCTTGAAATGTGATTAAAATCAACTTTTTGTGAGCCTTACAAAGAAGGCATGTCTGGAAAGACCAGGGGAGAGGAATTATTCTGGGAAGAGTTACATGTACTCCTTTATTCTAAGGCAATGCAGAATTGACTATAAACTCCTGTGCATAGAATATTTAATGGAAAGTGGGACACCATTCACTGGAAACCAGAAGTGAGGAAGTTCAAATGTCTTACATAGGCAGAAATTATAGATATAATTTTCATACTCATCTAAAAGTAACTTTACACCCTTGCACCATATTCTTCAGAGTGCTGCTGGAGCAGAAGTATACTTAATTCTTCAATCTATTTAATATTCTATTTTTTTTAATTGTAAGCCATTTTTCTGTGGAGTGGATATATTACAAATTGATCTAATTTATTTCAGTGATATTTTTTTCCCTCCATGAAACTCTAGAAATAATTTTTTCCTAGCTAATTCTTTAACCATTGAGTGATGGTTTCTCTTCTTCCCCACCATAAACATAAAAAACACAAATCTATGATGTTGAAAACACAAACTGCAATATTTTCTTACAAATACATAATTTTTTATATGCAGAAAAATGAGATTTCAAGAGATACAGCAGGTTTTGTCATACCATAGTGGATATCCTACATGTATAAAGTAAAAGGTTGAATTCTCTATTCTGTATAAATACCACTGGACACTGAGACATGAGTGGGTAATGCTTTTGTAAGAAAGTTTACTGTAGATATACATGCTTTGAAAAAATTGAACATGAAGCCAAAAGAAATCTGGCCTAGGTATGAAAAAAAAATTAAATGTAAATCTTTGGTGCCTAAGCCCATAATTTCATACAACAGCTCTATTTCTGCCACAGTTGTTAGGAAGAATAATGGTCACACTGGACTGAGTTGGAAGTTAAACTCACTACTGGATTACAGCTTAATTATGGGATGTATCCAAAAAAAGAAGGGCTGCTAAGGGATCAAGAATGTGCTGTAATGTGACTGAGGTCCTGTAACCTGTTTGCCTGTTAAACTGAACTTGTTCTCCAGACTTACAGGTGGTTAAGTTTCATTACTGTTAACCCAATGGTCATCTGAGAAACTGGTCCAAAAAAAAAAAGCAAAAGGCTTTGAAGTTTCATAAACTGGGAAACAGCAAGAAGTAAATTGAGACAGAAATGCCTTACTGGGAACTGGGAGAGGGCATGACTCACAAGTATAAACAATACAAAATATGTTTATTTAAGATTACTACTACACATTTACTTGCTCAAAGCATGGAAACTATTTTCTTTCAAAACAGAAGGCTAGGAACAGCACCCACACACAGCATCTCCATGTCTGTCTCTGTCTCTGTCTGTTGGACCCACCTCCATAGCTCCATCCTGGTCAGACTCAAGTACACCAGGTCCAGGTGCTTCCACAGGTTCATCTGAAGCACCCCACAGGTCATTGAAGCCTCTGTGCTTTTTATACATGATTAACCTCTAAACTGAGTGCCCATTTACCCTTCATCTTCTCCATAAGAGTTCTCAAACTCTTGAGCTTTCAAGACTTTTGTTGCTGTTCCAGTATCCTGGACAGGACTGGACACCAGAGAGTGATTGATTGATTGATTGATTGATTGATTGATTGATGGGGTAAGAATGAAAGAGGAAGGAATGAGACCTTCTCCCTTCCTGCTCCTTGCCTCATCCCTGCCTGCTCAGCTCCCCTCAGGCTGCATGGAGCTATCCTCCCATTTCCTCTACATCATCTCCATCCCAGACGACAACATGAACTTCAAAGAGCAGGGAAGAAGCTGTGGATGCCCCATCCCTGGAAGTGCTCCAGGCTAGGCTGGATGGGGCTTTGAGCAATGTGGGAGGCATCCCTGCCCAGGGCAAGGGGTGGAATGAGATGGGCTCTAAGGTCCCTTCCAATCCAAACCATTCCTCACAGGCACATTATTCCAGGCCAAACTGGGCTCAGCGCTCAGACCAGGCAGTGACAACACTGCAGTGTCTGCTGCTGTGACTCTGTGCAGACACCCCTGTCACAGCTCAGCCTGTGGCTGTGTCACCTCCACCTCCCCTGAGTGCAGCCCTGAGATAAAGCTGCACTCAAACCATCCCAAATCACTGGACAAACTCCTTCCAGACATCCCCTAACTCCATGAATTAGAAATACACCACTTGCCTCAGCAAGGCAGAAGGAGCCTGCCAAAACCACAGCTCATTCTGCTCTGGAAATTCACTTATTGCAAAATGAGAACAAACAAGGCCAGACATCCTCCACAAGGGTTTCTATGGAAATCTCACAAGCAGCTCCCCTCCTCTGAAGATGCCAGGCAGGAAAGCTCTGCTCCTACTGATTCTGCAGTGCTATTAAAGACTCAGAATTGCTGCTGCTACAGATCATACTGTGGCTGCTTTCATGCCAGAAAATTGTCATAATGCTACCACAAGCAAAGCCCTTTGAACTGCATCAAAACACTGGATATACAGGGGGAAAAAAAAGAAGAAAAAAAGTGAAAAGAAACTAAGCTGAGTTGATGTCAACCTGCAGACTACAAGAAACACCCCATAACTGAAACATAAGGACACTGAACAATATTGAATTTTGCAATACAACAAAGCCCATCTCTACTTCACAGGAAAGAAAAGTTCAACTCCACAGGTAGTGAACAACACTGGGACTTAAGAGACTTGAACTTGATTCCAGAGGAGTCCTGTAATGTGGAAAATGGTTCTCTGTTTTGTAGGGAAGTGTTTATAGCTGTAGATTTATGAGAATAATTCCAAGTTGCCTCAATATTGGGGTTGATACAGAGCATATGAGCAGAGATGATTTCTACAGCACAAACAGTGAGAGTTTTTAAAAAGTTACTTTATTGGGAATATCCTTTGGTATACTAACAGTATAGAGTATGTACTAGCAGTACAGAGTTATAATTTTCAAAATCTAGGCTCTGTAAATACAGAACATTCCTCCATAAAATCCTCATTGATCCACCCTACTGTACACAACATGCGAAAGCCACATTGTGAGAAAAATTATTCACTCATTACTGTGGTGTTCTAGCAAGATATAATTCAGAAAAAGGGGGAAAATCTTCCTGTAAAACCCCTGAATTTTTCTGATCTTGAGTGGGGAAATAATTTTAAGACTTTTTTTGCTCATTTTTCTAATACACATCAGTAAAATAAGAGAATTGGCAATATATCATTATTAAATTTCCAATGTAATGGCATTCTAATGCTGTGATTATTTTTACTGTTTCATTGACGGAAACGCTAACTTTTTCTAAACACAATTGAATGATTAAACCTGGCAATGACCACCTTAAAATCAGCTCTCGTTTTTCTAGCTAGAAATCCCTTTGGAAAGTAAAAATGAACCTGTCAATGAGAGATGCAAAACATTTCTGCCATGACCATAGGGTAAAATCTCCCTTCCTAACCTCTTAATTCTTCTCCTGCAACCTTGATTACCCTTTGATTGGAATTTTTGTGTACATCAAAGCATTTATTTAAGTTTTAAAACACAATTAAAATGTGTTCAGTTACATCAGATTGACCAGAGAAGCCACTAATGGGCAATAACACACAGAAAGCTGAGAATGAAAGAATTTTCCTTTCACTGAAGATTTTAAATTACGACTGAAAATATAAAAAGACCCCAAGCCAACAATGCTATTAATTCAGTAACAGCATCTTAAATCCCCACAAAAGAGCAAGAATGCACAGTGTGGATCACAAGTCTACATTGATTTCTAATTCAGTGCTGCCTAATACCATAACATCACTAATTTTCTGCTTGTCAGAAACCATGTTTTATCTTGCTATACTTTCTTTCATGTCCCTTCTTGTAGAATCCTTGGCACTGAAGAGAGATTGAGTTAATGTATTTTGTCCTTTTCAGGTAAATCTATTTAATCTCTTTTTCATCAGTATTTTTCCCTTCTAGGGAAAAAAAATCCACTTGATTCAGCAAAGATCTTAAGCAAAAGAGAATAAATATTTTCTACTACAAAGTACATTGTCTAAATGAGACCAAGCCACTTACTGGCCTCAATGGCATCACTGTCTAAATGCTTCCTACAGATGCAAGCCTTGTTCTGAAGGGCACAAAGACAGTTTCTCATGGACAATGTTACCAGAAATGCAGTGGGCAGGAAGAGAGAATTCTATCCCAAGGATGAAATCACTCCACACACACCCACTGGGATTTTTCATGTCCAGAGCTTCTTGCAGTAAACTTTCCTTCCCCAAAGTAATGCCCTTCCCCAAAACAAAGGCAGAAAAAGTTAATGAATATAAGCCACAGGGTTGGAAATGAGGCATCTCTCCTCCAATTACATATTAAAATGATGACAGTCTGATCCCACCTAGTAATGGAAACAACCAAGGTAATTAAGCACAAGTTATTGACAATTTTTTTAGTTAGTGTTGTGCAGAATAAATTCTTGTTACATGAATGGATACTTTCAACTAAAAAAGAATGTCAAAAAATGTTGCTGCTAATTTATGATCACTGTCATCACCACAAATACCAATAACATCAGTGCTGATATTCTCAGAAAAGACCTAATGCCTGTCCCATGTCTGGTTTTGTTATGTTAGGGTATTTTTAGGGATCTGTCCTAACTACTTGGCTATTTCTTTTGCTTGTTGAGGAAAACAGCACTCATAAGATTTCAATAGCAAACCAGCAGAACACATTATGAAGAAGGAGGCAAATGGAAATTGGTACTTCTGGTTTTTGCAATTATTGTATAAAGCATCCATTACACTTTGTATGGGATTCTGGGAGGTTTGTTCCTGCTGTAAAGTTTTGTCATAATGACAGTCAGCTTGCTAGGAATACAGTGGGAACCCAGAGCTCTGTGAAACATTGTTATTTATTTCTGCATCCCCAAAAATGGTCTTTAGGAATCTCTGCTATGAAATGACAACATTATCAGCTTCCTGGTTGGATCCAGAAAGAAGGAAGGAAGGAACCAGGTAGCTGGAACCCAGCACAGGGCAAATGCAAAGTGATAAACAGAGAATACATTTTATGAATCAAATATTACATCCCTATAGGTCAAATCCCAGGTAAATACAGAAGTAACAGCAGGGGAAAAAAATTATTGAAAATTACTCCAGATTTACAGAGGTCAGACTGATTCTATCTCACACCAACCACTGTGTGTGTTTGACAGTTTATCTGACACCACCACCCACCAGCAGCTTGGCGTGCTGTCAAAACAAACAGGGCAGTGTACAACAGAAGTTGTGCTGCCAGGATGGCAAGGAGGAAAATCTGCATTTGCTCATTATTCAGTCTCTCACTCAGAGCCCAAAGCCAAGGCGTAGGTAGCTCGAGGGGTGAGGCTGTCAGTCACACACTGTGGAGCTGGAGATGCCAACACAGAGTGCTTTCCCACAGAGAGAAAAGCAAAAATGTCTTAATAATACATCATATGTTTTATTTCTATATAAAGGCTAATCACTACTATTTTTACATCCCAGCTTTTCCTACGATTTGTGGCCCTTGGAATCCTCCATAAGTGCAGCAGAAAACAGTGCTGTTTCTGCACATGGCTGGGAAATCTCAGCTTTGATTTTGTAGAACCGTGCAATCTCCTCTTTTCTAGATAAAAACAAACATCTTTCTCTGTGGAAACAAAAACTATCCATGCCAGCAAATTATAGTCTTAAGTGGAATTAAGTGGAAGATTCAATTATGACTGGTTTTCTCTTGTGTTTTATATTTGTAACACAATGTGCTGAAATTTCTTCCAAACCATGTTTGCATACAAGATTTTTTGGACTTCTCTGCTTCTGGACATACTTCTCTATATTTGCTGCCTCTCTGGTTTGCATTATGTAGACAAACATTAGTAATTCTCCATGCAATCTTCTGATAAACTTGGCTTCCACATGAGGTGAGGCTGGCACATTAATATATTCCCATGAAAAAAAGTTAACATATTTTGCTTAGTTTTTTCTTTTTTTCCAAATTTGGAACTATTTAAGCTTGAATTTTCAGGGTGTGTTTTTCAGGGTGTGGTTTTTTGTGATTCTTTTCTGCTGGAAAATCTTGGTCAAAACTGACTGTCTATTTCTAAATGTCTAGGGAAAACATATTCTTTGATTTTGAAAAATCAGACCTTTTTTTTAATTCTTATTTTGGAAGTTGCAGCAGCAACGTGAAATTTGGCAGGGAGGTAACCTTGGAGTCAACATGGCACATTTTGTTATCCATATGAAAATATGCCCCAATAAGGTCAGTTAGAAAGTTTTGAGAAATTACAGGTCACAGAAGTCGCTCTCAGATCTGACAAGCTGAATATCTGAGGTTTCTGTCAAAACTCTCTGAGCACTTAATGCTGTCCAGTTGTTAATGAGCAGTGCCTGAGGAGTGACTGAGCACCCAGACCCTCCTTACAACATTTTGTGCCATCAGCTTGCTGGGTTTCAGCAAACACACACTCAAGTAAAATCAATCATGTCAAAGTCAATCCAGAACAGCACTCTTCAATTCAGCAGAAAACCCTATAAATAGAAAATGGGAGCAATATTTGAGCCATATAAATAAAAACTCCCTGTGGGTACGGGGAAAGTCTTTAACTTCAGGCACCAGTTTATTTAATATGCTTGGGTATAAAATGCTGTAATCAATATTAACTGTATTACAGGGGACATTATCTATTAAGAGTGACACAAACATGTGCCTGAGGCTTTTACTGGCCACAATCCACATTTTTAACATGCAAGCCCAAGTGGAAAGAGGAATCCATCCCATCCTCTGCAGCTCCCTCTCTGCAGGGTGCAAAGGCACTTGCTGATGCAGCCTGCACAGTTTGAGTGAGGTCCCATGGGGTACAGCAGGAAAATCCCAGAGGTGGAAGCCACCCAAGCAGAGGATTCTTCCAAAAAGAAGAAATCCAGTTTTTCTTCCCAAATCACTCTTTGCAGAAGCTCTCTCCACCCCCAGCCTGCAGCTCCCTACAGGCAGAGGGGATTCTGTGTCCCTGGAATGGCCACATTGTGGTTGGTGTGCATGCAGAGGCCAGGAGCAGGGATGAGCAGGACGTGTTCAGAAATTCACTGTTCAGGAACTGCCTCTCAGGACCAGGCTTTGCTTTGAGGAATACACAACTCCAGAGCTGCCTGTCAGGATTTGAGCTTCATTTCACAAATACTGGACATACAGTTTAAAAAGCCACAGCACCACTGCTGGGAAGTTCACACTTAATAGAACCAGCACTTTGCTTATACCTCATACAGATTTCATGTATTTGTAGTAAAGAGCTAGTTTATCCCAGAGTTTCCTACCCCTTCCTGCAAGCATCAGGCAGCGAGTATTTAAAATACAACAGAAGGAGAGGAGACAGAAACCTCACCAGATGAGTCAACTGCAAATTCAATTTCAGCAAGTCAACACTGGAATCAGAGAGATGGAGGGGAAATCCTGTCCATACTGGAGCATGATTTACTATGTATTTCACCAGAAGCAGAAGTCTAGATACAGATTACTCTTTTTTTTTTTTTTTTTTTTTTTTTTTAAAGACCAGAAAGCAGCACTGTCTAACCTCTTGCAGAACTAAGGTGGTGGCATATTGGTGCAGGAATGGTAGTAACAGAGAAGCTGTGAGAAAAGCAAAACAGACCAGAGGCTGGTCAGAGTTTAATCCCCCAGCTATGAATGGCAGTGTAGAGTAAAAATGGATTAATTATTAAATAAGGCATTTATTGTCTATTTTTCAATGGCTGTTTTCTTTAAACGATGCCTGCTCTAATTCCTAACAGGCAGACACCAATGTCTGTGCCACTGGCATGGGGTTTCCATTGGCATGAAAAGTGTTCCCGTACCCCAGCAGTGCTGTGACATGTTTATTTGTCTTCCTCATGCCACTGACAAATTTTCAGGGACTGTGAGCACCGTGAAATTTTCCGTTCGGCTCCATTTCAATCCCCACACCCGGCTTTGGTCCAAGGCACAGGTGTTACAAAGTAACTCAGTGTTTTTGTACGAGTGAGGTAGACACCACATAGAAATTCTCAAAGCATTTTCTGAAACGCTGCAACAGGTTGAGGACCTGGAGGAACGAGGCACCCTGAAGGGAACAAGAGCTTGTCAGAGCTCTAAAAACCACATTAAGAGGATGTCACCATCAGCTGCGCACAGAATGGGTGGTAATTCCCTAAGGACACTCTGTGCATTACAGGAACCCTAAGGATGAAGACCAAATGTCTCATTCTAGCAGGAAAATTACCAGACATCTGGTAAAACTAAAAAGCAAGGAAATCTAGATCCACAGTCTTCCTGTCTGTTTAGTGATGCTACAGATTATTTGCTTATTTACATATTCACAAATAATTATTTAACCAATTACTGTTATTTTAGTAGATGAAATAACATAACTACGAAAACAATTTGCTATTTTATGCATGAATTCACTGCAGATTACACTGAAAGAAAGCCTCTGACTCCTCCTCAACACCAATAAAACCTAACTTTACCCACACCAATAATGGCTGTAATATCACTGAAGTCACACAGTCACAAAACTCACTTTTTCTGAATCTTTAGTGAAGTAAGGACTGCCTGAAAACTGAGACCTGGCCAAAGCTGCCAACACAAAATTAACCTAAGGGACAACCTAAACACTAATATTCTCCAACACAGCAACATTCTCACATTCTCATTGTAGGTAACATAAAAATAATTAATTAACAGGGCTTTTTAAGCATAAGGGGGGGCCATGATGCAGTTCCTGGTGTGAAAGTAGATCTGAAGAGTATTTTGGGAAGTGTTGCCTGGTGAAGTGCGAGGACTCCACGGCACTTTGGGAATCGGGCTGCCTCTAGAGCAGCTCTTCTCACAGCAGCAGAACCTAACCTAGAGATACTCTCAAATGTTTATTCTGCAACATTTTCCCAAACAAAACATCTGCCACCGCTGCATGGGCAACCTCAATAAACCACGCCAAGCCACCACCTTTGTCGGGATGCACCAATCCCAGCGCGCATCCCCGTATCCCTGCCTGGTCCCCACCTGCGGGCACTGCCAGGTCACTTTTCCTCCAGCCTCCCTCCCGACCCGCACCAAGAGCGAACCAAGGCGAGGAGCAGCGCTTTGTGAGATCACGACACGGATCATTTCCCCTGTCCCTCCCCGAGCGCCCCTGAATCACCCGGGTTCCCGGCCCTGCGCTTCCATCGCGCCCCGCGCACCGCCTGGCGCCGCTCCGGGGGCGCTCCCGGCGGGATGCCCGGGCCAGGCGGGCGGGGACCGCGCCGTTCCCCCCCGGACCCACCTGAGATACCGGCCCCGATCACGACCACGTCGTATCTCTGG